>NC_141993.1:40676086-40933586 GCF_049901715.1 Pseudonaja textilis
TTACATTATCTGGCTAAAATTATAAAATAAAGGGTAAAGATGGTAAGCATAATGAAGTGAGGGTAACACTGTCTCTCGCGGATATCCTGGTTCTAAAAATACACCAGAGTGGGGACATCCAAAACTTTGGATTTTTTTTTTACAACCTATGAATATTTCACTTTTGCATTCAATGTGAGCACTCAAGATGTCTAAGAATAAATACACTACAGAATACAAAAAAAATTAAAAGGCATTCATCAGACCCACTGCAAACTTATACATGCTTAAAGGAACAGTCTTTACTGTTCATCTAAAGCAGGAGTCCCCAAACTTGGCAACTTTAAGACTTGTGGACTTCAACTCCCAGAATTCTCCAGCCAGCATAGCATAGCTATGCTGGTTTGGAAACCTCTGATCTAAAGGAAAAAGGAATAGCAGTGGTGGGATTCAAATTTTTTTACTACCAGTTCTGTGGCTTAGTGGGCATGGTGTGGCTTGGTGAGCATGGCTTGGTGGGAGTGGCAGAAGAAGGATACTATAAAATCTCCATTCCTTCCCCACTCCTGGGGGAAGGTTACTGCAAAATCACATTCCCTCCCCACCCCACTAGCCTGCTTTTCAGCTCCGTTCTCCGTTCTCCTGTGCAGGGAAGCAAAAGAAGACCCAGCTGGGATTCAAGAGGCAGCAAATAGATGGGGGAGGGGCCAGTCAGAGGCGTTATTTACCAGTTCTCCAAACTATTCAAAATTACCTCTCCAGAAATGGTCAGAACCTGCTGAATACCACCTTTGGGGAATAGGAAAGAAATGCTAACCACTGCAGGACACGTATTACTTCTGTTGAAAGATCTCTATTTGCCAGATACTTATCAAACATAGAACAATTTAAGATGCGTAGATAATTGTTATCAAAGCCTGCTCAGGAACAGTCACAACTGTTTATCAATGTACTTCCACTGTGTCTGAATTTAATTAAAGTTGTTATCCAGGCCATTGTGAAGTTCATGCAATTTTAATGGCTCAAAGGCCATTTGGTGACTTTACAGTTTTTGTTTCTGTTCCCAGCAACCCCTGCTTAAATAATTCCTGTGGAATTTTGTGCTTTCCAATATTTAAATTTTTACAATATTCCGGATTGCTGTGTCTGGTCTTAAAAGTAAATGGCATTCTTCATGTAATTGTGTGATACAGTTGCTATGCCCCTTATTCTGTTCATTTGGAATTTATAAGTTAGGTACTCTACTATGATGATATTGCTTTTAAAGAGTGCTATTTGCTTCTGCTGAAATCTAAATATTGTAAAGATAATGGGTGTTGGCCTTTAACTTAAATAGCTGTTGATGGCAAATCACTCAAGTAGGTTTTCCCTAGAGAGAAAGGAGAATAGTCATCTTATGCATACATTTAAAAAGTGTAAAATTAACACTTTAAAAAACTTTTCTAAAGGTGATAACATATCCCAGCCAAACAAAAAACAAAAACAGATGACATCTCTTCTTTCAGTTTGGCAAACTGACCACATTTGAACAAGTTCACCAGATCTAGAATGCTAGAATGTGCAACTCTGTTTTATTAATTATATAGTAGTAATGGAGAATACCTCCTTGCAAATTTATTGTACTTGGTTTGCAGAGCCCACTCCCATTACAAGTTTTGCCTAACCTGGTGCTATCCAGATGCAACTACCATACTATAAGTACATAAATATCAGCCTTGTTAAGTAGACTTATTATGAAATGCAATTCAACATGTTTGGAGAACACTAGGTAATGGAATGCTAATTTTTAGTGTTATGAAATTGCATTCATGTGATCAGGGACAAAGCAAAGCATCTCCAAACGTGAATTTGTAGTGACCTAGCCTCTAAATGGTATTCGACCAATACACTATTGTTATACCCAAAGCATACATTCACAATTGTTATACTCTAAACAATTATTTCCACTGGATTTGTGTTCAATATGATTTCCCTGTAGAAGAATCAATTGCATCTTTTAGGTTTCCCATAGGATTGGCTGAAATGATCAAGCAAAAAGAGCTGCTGTTTTTGTTCCTTGGTGTTCTCTAATTGTATTCAATCGTTAGTTCTTGTACTTGAGAGGTAAGTAAAATTTAGCAAATTCTGACCACTTTAGTTCCATTCTATTTTCCTTGGCTTTGTGGCAACGAAATTGTTCTTAAGCATGTTTCTTTTCATGATCAATGAAACAGAATATAATATATATGTACAATCCAAGATTTGTTCCCAAATGCCTGAGATGTTGCCTCAAGTCATAATTATGGGTTTGGCAGATTTTCAGGTGAACTAATCAAGAAAACGGGAAAAAATGATGTGAAGGTAAAATGTCAGTAGGTGGGAAAAGAGGAATGGAGTAGTTGATGTTCTGTTTACAAAACCAGAATAAACAGAGTTATTTTTAACAGTAATAAGGTATTGTAGATATCCTTTGGAATCTTTGAGCTGAAATTTTTAAATACCAGATAAAGTCTGAAAAGCAATCCAATGCAACCTTTAAAATCCAAATATTTCTTAGAAGAAAATTGTGCTGAACTTCCACTGAAAAATCAATGGAGAGGGGGCTAATCAAACTTTGTGGTAGCCTTTTACATACCATGAAGGACTGTCTATGAGTTCCCATTTCTCTTGTAGGATGAGGGCTCTGAGAATACCCTCTATGAAAGGCCTCAAAAAGGAGACAGTCCTGCAGGCAAATAAGAGCCAAGCAGTGTTAGATGTTTGTAGGTAAATGTTAGCACTTTGTATTGGCCCTGGGAGGCAGTGTAGTGGTTGCAATACAAGTGTTATACTGCATGGTCAGGTTCCCATCAGTTTTTGCATTGACATTTTCAAATCATCTTCAAAAACATGCAGTGATTCCTCATGCAGGAATTTAGTACACAACAGCATATGATTATATTTGTATTTGTGATTTGAGTTTTAGGGGAGGGGGTCAAACCAATTTGATCAAAGCTGTTTTGAGAATTTATATTAAAAAAAAACCCAATTTCTCCATAAGTTATAATGGAAAAACATAAAAATGCAAGCAGCTGATTCTTTTTTTCTCTTCTTTTTTCTTTTTTTGGCAGAATAACACAATAGCAGCGGGAATGATTACTCTTTAAAGGGACTTTAACCCTGCCAAGCTTCAGTTGGTATCTTCAAGGATTTCACTGCAAAGTATTTCTGAAACATTTCTCCTGAACTTCTTCTAAGGCAGAGCTAGCAAGAATGAAGGAAGAACTGCATAGCAGCCTCCAAACTCTCCTGCAAAGACTAGTTGTGTTGAAATGATAACATCCTGTGCCAAAATAGGAAAAAAGGAATCAAAAGCAGTTCAAAAACTGAACTTCTACTTTTCCATTTGCAAGGTTTGGCCTGACATGAAAAATGATCACTGACTGGCCTTGTGAGGCAGTTTTAGCTTTGTGATTACTGCATTTTCTGGAGTGCCAGGAGGGCTGACATAGCTGATTGGAGCACCTGGCTCCTCCAAGAAAAGCTGTCATAACTGACAAGATTTGGTTGTGTTAAGGTTGCACTTTGCTGGCAATATTTTTAGTTAGTTAGTAGACACAAGTGAAGAAGACTGACACATTGAGATACAATACTATGGAGATATTCAAGCTACAGAAGAGAGACTCTCATAGAAAAAATAATAGCCTTTCTCCTATTAGCTATGTTAGCCCCATATCTATCCAACTGTTATGTAATTTATCCAGTGAGGCATACTTTAAAAGTCAGGTTCCACTCAAAAGTATTAATCAGCCCAAAACCTATATTCAAAGTTGTGAGAGTTGTGTTAAACTTCCAGTCATATTAGTAAAGCCAGTTTAGAAGTGTAACATTCCTTTAGAACAGAGTTTCTCAATCTGAGCAACTTTAAACTGTGTGGACTTCAGCCCCCAGAATACCCCAGCCAACGTTAGAACAAAAGAGAGCAAAACTAAGGTTTGATCTGCTACTTTAAAAATGCTGAGACACGAAGTGAATGAAATCCAAAGCAAAGCAGAAAGTTGTATTAGGCAAGCATGTCAAGATCGTATCATAAAGATTCTCTCAAAATTATCTGGCTCATATGACATCTCCACATACAGAACTTAAATTGCAATATTGTTTATCATCTATAAAAGCTCCAGAAGCTATGGAAAAGTTATATTTTCAGCTAGATCTCCAGCATGGCTTTCTGAAGCTTGCTTGCTCTTGGATGCCATGGAAATTGGAAGAGGGGCCTGGGCATTTGGGCTGGGGAAGTGAGCTGGTGTGAAAAAGTCCCATGAGAACTGGAAAGAGTTTTGCATTCGTGAATTATGGTGCTGCTGAGTAGAATTTATACTTCTTCAAAGTCAACCGTCCTGTGACTCCAGATGCAAGAAATACTTGCAGAGGAGCTTCCCATAACATCATACTGGATGTTGATTGGACTCTCAGTGCTGGACCCTGGGGAGGAGGGATTTGGGGTGACTTTCAATGTATAACTTTCACATGCTTTGGTTCAGATCTTGCCTTGCTTACGCTGCTATCAATTCAAACTTACTAAAAGTACCTCTTTTCTAAAAAGGAGTTGGGGTTTTCTTTCTTAGGTTTTGAACAGAAGTAAGCCTATCACATATATTTATCCCATGTTTTTCCTCAAGAGGTATACAGCAATTTTTCAGTCATAGATTAAGTTATTGAATGACCAAAGTCTAGTATGGAGCAATCATCTAAATCCTGTTTGTGATAACAAAAAAGAGAACACAACCCTAAATTAATTTATATTAAGAATGGGGTTTTATGGCTTCTTCTTCAGCAGAAACTTAAAATTCTCATGAGGTGGTTAAACATGCACAAATAATGGCACAAAGTATCCTAAACTTAGAATTTTTAGGACCCAGGGATCCATTATGTTTTTTCCCCATATTTTTAAGCATTAGCGTAAAATATGCCTGAAGATGGGTATTGAGGTGGCAGAATTGGAATTGAAATGCCAATTCCAGGTTTTCCCAGATTTAATCTATGGCATTTTTCTGTATCAATTCAGTCTGACCAAATAGGTGGTAGAGAGATTGAACACTTCCTGGCAGATGGATATAAGTACTTAACTGCTAATATTGCTTAAGGATTATGAGCTATATTCGGTATTGGCTAAACTGATTCAAGATCAAACTTGCTTCATTTGCCTTTTCTGCAATCTGTCCATGACATTTTCATTTTGAGGCTAATACACATTTGACATCAAGCAGATTTGGATTGCTTGTGATAATTCTGATAAGCAGGTATCTTAATACCTTCTCATGTGTGTGCTTTCTATCTGAAAGTCCAGCTATATTAAATTGTGCATAAATGAAGGCTTTTCTGCAGTGCAATGTATAGTGCCCAGAGACCCAATGAAAAATATTTGATTAAATAAGAAAGTCTTATTTAGCTAGATCACAGTCCAATTACAATACAAGTAGTCCTTGACTTACAACAGTTCATTTAGTGACAATTCAAAGTTACAATGGCACTAGAAAAAGACTTTCATACTTATGACTATTGCAGCATCCCCATTGTCATATGATTTACATTCAAATGCTTGAAAACTGGTTCATATTTATGATGGTTACAGTGTCCTGGGCTTAGGTGACCATCTTTTCAGACTTTCTGACAAGGAAAGTCAACGGGGAACCCAGATTTACTTAACAACCATGTTACTAATTTAACAACTGTTATTCACTGAACAACTGTGACAAGAAAAGTCGTAAAATGGGACAAAACACGCTTAAAAAAAAATCTCACTGAGCAACATACGTTCCGGGGTCAATTGTGTTTGTAAGTCGAGGACTGCCTGTATTGTCATATTGAGAATAGAACCCGGACAATATACCATTGTTGGGATGTTGCCTCCTTATCACTGGATGAATACATTGATTCCCATTCTTTCTTCAAATCAATGGGTAATTGTTACATTACTATCCTGGTTCAGAATGGTTATAAAGCTGCAGGTGCCTCCTAGACTAGAAAGATCTGCATTTTGTATTGCCAACAGATAATTTGGTATATGCTGTTTTCTAAAGCAAAGGCCTTAATAGTTTTGCACTCATAAATTAAGCCTAGTAAAGTGGATATTGTTCCAATGACTAGTTGAAAGGATATGTTAGTTTCTCTTTTGAATTGCTTCCTAATTTCAGTTTCCGTCTCATGGTTGTCCAACTCTTTAGAGATATTTCTACTTTTTAGTACAAGTTACATTTATGTTATATATGTTATATGTTGAGTATATTTTAATATATGTATATCATAGATACTGAGAATATATGATGCATCAAACATTTAAATAGGAACAAATTAGGAATTTACAGCCAAGTCTTTTATTTCTCTTTTGTTATTCTCTGAATAATCCTCTTACTCCTCATACATGCCCATTGTAATGAAATTTGTCTCTATTCGCATAATAGAAGGCATTTAAAAAAAAAATAAAACCAAAACAAGAGCCTTATCAGAGCTATAAAAGTTCATTAACTGATTTTTTTTCTAATAGCAACAGCCCACCCTCTCCCTAATTCTGTAAGTATTTATATGTATATAAAGTTATCAATAGACTTATTAACACAAAAATGCCTGCAGAACTGGGACCCTTTGTTTTAGAATAATAAATTGAATTTAAAACAAAATCATCACATCTTGGAAACATAACGTGAGTAATAATCAGTCTCCTTTTGAGAATGAAAATGTTCCAACAATCATGCCTGCATAATTTATCACTGAGCAATGAATCAAAAACAGTAGAGCAATCATGATAAAAATGTAATCCAATGATCTTGGATGAGAGAGAACTACATACTGTACAACAGTTCATTTAATGAATTTCTATCTTTTTTTTTTTCAAAACCTCACTCCTCATCCAAATTAAATAAACTTATTTTTAAAGAGAAACACCATCAAGTCACAAACAGGCCTTTTATTACTGCTACTGCACCATCTTGACATGCAAGGAACTATGTAGTCAAACTGTAAACAGTTAAATCTTTTCCCTTCCTGGAAGAAAATGAAAATATAATATAAACACCAATTATAGTTGTATACCTTTTTTAATTAACACAACTCCACCGCTGGTAAGAGTTTATACCTCTGTGCATAATTACCACAATAGCAGCTCTGCAGACTAAGAACTGCTGTTCTGTTCTTCCTTGGGATTTTAACAAGTCCACTGGAACACGTAATCTGCTATTACCAGTTTTGAGTACATACCAACTTCAACTAAAATTGTGCATTTAATGTACACTGCGATGAATAAGATTAAGTAAACCAATTAAGTACTTAAACAGCATTTCTATTATTTAAATGCATTTTGTGTTTTCTAGATTTGAGACCAGGAAGCCTAAAGAGCATGTTATCAAATTGATTAAACCTCTGAAAGATCCTTTTCTCATTAAATATGACGTTAGTCTTCCTTATATTTAGAGAACTGTATTGTAGCAATTTGTGTGTGTGTGCGCGTAGAATCTGTTAATGGGTGGGTAGGGCTGGCAGAAGGAGACACAGGAAAATGGCAAAAACCAGATCTCCCTTCTATGGGAACCTAATTGGATCACAAAGCCTTTCATCAACAAAAGAATGGCTGCTGAAAACATAAAGTGTATTCACAATTAAGCAGCAATTATGAAGCAATAAAAGTGTATCATAATTATTATTTGTTTTCAAATATCTAGACCAGTGTTTCTTAGATTATGGTCTAAGAAACACCAGTGGTTTATGAGGTTCTGCAGGTGGACCCTTGTGAGAGTATGGCCAAAATATTGGGGCACTGCCACATCTTATTAGATTTTGGCATAGCCACCCCAAATTTCACAAGTTTCAAATGAGCAAAAATGCATTTAGATTTGGAATACTGCAAATATTTTAGATATGTGAAGGTTTTTTTTTTTTAAAAAACAACAACTTTGATTTAATGTTGGAGTTTTATGGACACTATAGGAAGTTATGTATCGTCTGATGCCTACAGGTACCAATTTGCTCACCCATAGCTTATGAGGTGACTTTTGATGAAGCAGTAGTCTGCATAAAGAAAAGGATGGAAATTGACATGCTAAAAATTGTTTCCTTCTTTCCTTTTGATAGGCAATTTGGTAATGGCCTATACTGAAAAGTGATTCCAACAGCCTTGAGGAAGAAAACTGTTAGTAGGCCATTGGATACTTCAATGTATGTTTTATTAAGGGAGAAGAATATATATTTGCTTCTAATAGGGGAGATGACTTTTAATAGCTGCAATAAAGGGGAGAATATAGTCAGAATAACATTATTCGGTAGTGATTATGGCAATGATTTTCCCATTGGATACTAAGGCTAAAATGTGCAACAAGCTTTAAGTCTATGGATTTCATGGGCCATCAGTATTATTAGTATTACCAGTATTAATGCAGAATTCAAGGCAGTTTTATATAGGAATGTAAAGTTTTTCAACTCCGCCCTCTCATGTCTTGCAATTCTTAACATGGCTGTAAAGGGGAGGGCAGAATGGTTGTGGATACCTTGTTGACGGATTGGTTTTCCCCCCTCTTACAATGAGTTAGTTTGGCAAGGAATACAGGAATGAGCTTTCTGCTGCATTCCACATTCTGAACTTATACTTTACCCTACTTTTGAAAGATATGTTGATATTAATGTATCCAATTTTTTACTTATTGTAATACATGTATTTTATTCTTGTTATATTTGGCTCACTGAAATACATGTTTGTATTTCTAGCTTGAGTTCTATTGTTACATCTGGCAGTTATAATATTTACAGTATATCCCTAATTATGTCAGTTCTTGTTTGATTTAATTAAATGTGTCCGAACAGTGATCAAACTGAAACACTAGTAATCTATTACTTCTAACTATGTAACGAGTCCTTCAAAATATTTAACATTTCAATAATATATTTCCTTTCCCATTATAAAGCAATTTATAATTTTTTCATTTTTTCCTGGTAGGGATACTAAAAAAATTGTGGAGAAATATTTTATATTACTACTGATGTTAAAATATTTTCTTCAGGTTCAGCCGATATATTCACATTGCCCATTAGGACTTTGGGGGCTCAGTGGGAAGAAGACATGTTAATTCATCTAAGTTGATACTTCTTCATCGTCTTTGCCACCATCCAGAGATCACCTCCATAAAAACTGAGGCTGTATTTTAGCTTTCAATGGAAACTCTTTTAAAAAAAAGTTTGGGGAGGGGGAGAAGAATAAAACAATACAGAATATACAAATGCATTCTTGTTTTCTCAGACGCAAGTCCCTTGACGGGTTGAAAGGTGATGCTTTCGATTTCTGATTCCCAAACTCTTATCTTTAGACTCTGAGGGCTTCTGTTGTGAAATGTCTATCAGTGCACTTGCAATTGCCAGCCCTGTAAGAAAAGATAAAAAGAACCATGTAATACACCACTGTAAAAATATTTTCCCAGTTTTCTTTATTCTTATATGGATATACATACTTCAGGTTTTGAAAATGCTTTGGAAGATTTATTTCAGTCTTTGCATGAGGATGGCCCTCAGTGCTACCATTTAAGGCAGCCTTTTTTTGTTGTTGTTGTTGTTACAAACATTCATATGGGTATTCATAGGAGACAAGATTAAAGCCAATGAACTGATTTAATGGATAGTAGAGCTTTTCATCTATGTCACTTTTTTGGTCCATATCGGTTTCTGAGCAAGAAACAAAATTTCTAACTTCCATGGAGTAATGCAACTTATTATTAACATTCATGTGAGTTCTATAAACTGGACAGTGGGAGTGAACGCTATTTCACTGGAAAACAGTAATGAAGTTATAAAGATTTAAATACTAAGCCTGGCTCTGAATTTGAAATATGCTGCCATATTTGGTGATGTGGACACCTGGTGATGTGGACACCTGGCTTTCCATCATGATGCATATGGAAACATGTCTCCCAAGGCATATATTCTCCTATTTAGTTATTGTAATGGCATTATGTTCTGTTGAACTGAATTCTGAGTTGAGTTCATCCATTCTGAGAAGGCTCCAAGGCAAAATGAGTCTGCTACTGAAATAGCTTTTTTCCAACTTTTCAAGGGGGCAGTAGGTTAAGGAAACTGGGCATTTAATGTATTGTTTTGTTTTCTTGTACCTCACCACTATACTGAACATCTATCTGGCATATTCAAAGTTAATTAAATACACAGAGATAATGAAATCCTTTATTATATTGCATTTATCAAATCCTATTGCCACATAATTAACATACATAGCAAGGTAACTGGGCTAATATTCCTGGCACAAAATTATTCTTAACTGAATGTGTTAGTATTAATGCTTGCTTCATTTCATTTACATTCATTTCAGGATGAACTTATTAGCAAAATATATGAAAACAAAATGGTAAGAAAAAATATCTGCCACTTGACATTCTTCTGATGAAGTAAACATATACTGGGATTTAGAGTCTGGCTGTATTACTCCAAGTATCTATCAACATTGGGTATACTGACTAGAGCAGTATTACTGCAGCAATACTCAGAACTCCACAAATGGGTTTATTCCTGTGTACTATCCATAGCATAACTAAGAAATTAAGAAGACCTCTAATCATGGCTACTGAAGAATAATTCTTATTGATCTCTGAATTCTAACTTCTGTTTTTACTCTTAGTTTAAGACATTAATTTTATTACTTTATATGTGACTTTAACCATGGTGTGATTTTCATTAATATCTGCTACAGAATACCTCACTGTCAGTCTAATGTTATGCATAGCAGTAGAATGTCTCATCATGGCCATCTCAATTATTCCCTTACCAAAAGGTTTTATTTTATAGGAAGCGAGATATCATCTCCAAAATATTTCTTGAAACTTCTGACTGACTAGGCCATTGATTTCAGCATTATGATTTCCCAATTCTTAAAATCATATGAAATATAGTTTATTAGCTAATATAGAATTAATGTAGAAAAGAAAATCTCAATTTCATAAATACGATTGCCTCAGGTTTCCATGTATTATGGCTTCCATCCATATTGTGTCTGTTCCCCACTGTGTCACCCTTCTTCTTGTGCTGTTTAGGCCACTTTATTGTGACTGCATTCAATAGAAAGTAATAGAAAGGATAAGATCAGTTTATTAAATGAAAGATTACTCTTTGGTTATTCTGCTTCTACAAGAGAATAACTAACTCCCTAGAACAGTGGTCTCCAAACTTGGCAACTTTAAGATTTGGGGACTTCAACTCCCAGAATTCCTCAACTAGTCATGCTGGGCAATTCTGGGAGTTGAAGCCAGAAATCTTAAAGTTATCAAGTTTGGAGACTCCTGCCCTAAATTATGTTAAATAACAGGGATTAAACATGTTTCTCAGTGATCTTGGAGATGACATTTTCTCAAATTCATATTTTTCTACTAAGGTTTATTTGTGTGCTATTCCACTTATTTTGTTTAGGATAACAACTATGAAGGAATCATGCTTTTCAATCTAATACTGTGTTCTGGGATCTACCAACATGCTGGTAAAGTTCCATTAAAATCAGTCCAGGTCAGTCCAGAAGATCATTTCTCAAAGCATCACACAAATCATCCAAATAAATTTACTTACTGTTTTTTCTGGGTTCAACACCCTTTCTTGTTATCAAAGCAATACTATTAACTGAGGGATAAATTCATTATTTTACACTGGCATCTAAAAGAATTTCATTTACCAAGTCAAAATAATGCCCATATGCTGCCGGCAAGTAGAATTTATATCAAAATACTACCCAAGAGTCAATAAAAATGCTGAGGCTTAAATATTTATTATATGCTTTACCTTTATTTAATAGGTTTTCCCACCAAGACAGTTAATATTATTGGATGGAAATGTAAATTCTATGATAGCTACCATTTATTTCCCCTATTTTCATAGCTTGTTTAATTTACTATCTCTTCACGCATTCCCGTTTAAAAACACCTTCCCATTCTTGAACATTCTTGCTATTCTTGTCGGAGGAAAGTTCCACCTGTAAAACATCTTATACAAATTTTTTTATATGCTGTTGACATTTTCATTTTATAATTTTGAGACCACAATTTTTGCCATTTCTCTAGATCAATCCCATATCCAAAATTCTTTTCCCAAGCAAGCATAGTTTCTTTAACTTTTTCTTCTAGTTTAATTTCTAATAAATATCCATACAATTTTTTAATCACCTTTTCATCGGTACCTGTCAAAATCTTATCTAAGTCAGTCAGTTTAACATAGAAACCTTCTGTTTTAGAATCTTTGTCATACCTTGAATGTATTTGCGCATATGAAAACCAATTCATCTTTATACCTTATTCCTCTAATTTTTGCATAGATTTAAGTTCACCCTTTTCATTCAATATTTCACCATATCTAACTGTTTGTTCCTTTTTATATATTATAGATAAGAAAATGGTTCAATAGTCGATAGCCAGACTGGAATTTTCAAATAACATTGTCTTTTAGTCTTCTCCCAGTTTAACCACAGAGAGTCCCGTATATAATGTCTTCTAAAATACCCCTGTGTTTTAGTTCCTTTATACCATAAAAAGCATGCCACCCCAACAACAGATCATGTCCTTCTAATGTCAACAATCTAGTATTTCTTAATGTTATCCATTCCTTAACCCACATCAAATTTGTAGCTTGGTAATACAGCTATCAATTAGGCAAACCAAATCCTCCTCTTATTCTGGCATCTTGCAAAAGTTTTAACTTTATTCTTGCTTTCTTACCTTGCCATATATATTTCAACACAATTTTATTTAAATTTTCAAAATAATCTTTTCCAAGCCTAACTGGAATTGTTTGGAACTTATATAAAATTCTGGGTAGTATATTCATCTTGATTGTTGATATTCTCCCTATTAATGACAGTTGTAAATTTCCCCATTTTGCCAAATCTAGCGTTATCTGCTGCTTAAGTTTGATATAATTATTCTCTTTTAGTGTATTACATCTTGCTGTCAAATGTATCCCCAAGTACTTGATCTTATTCGTGACCTGAATTTTCAATACATCTGCCAGTTCTTCCTTTTGTCTTGATAGCATATTCTTTGTCAAAATCTTTGTTTTATCTTTATTTATTTTCAAACCAGCCACCATATACCTTTATCTTTTCTATCAATTTTGATGCTGTTTCTAGTGGGTCTTCTAAAATGAAAACCAGATCATCTGCGAATGCTTGCAACTTAAATTCTTCCTTTTTAATTTTCATCCCTTTTATATCCTTTTCTTTAATATTTCTATTTAACACTTCCAAGGTTAACACAAACAACAAAGGTAATAGTGGGCACCCTTGTCTTGTTCCTTTTCTTATATCAATAGAGTCTGTCAGTTCTCCCTCTATCATTGCCTTTGCCGTTTGGTTATGATATATAGCTTCTATTGCTTGAATAAATTTTTCACAAAAGCCCATCTGTTCCAGCTGTAATAACATGAATCACCAATTCACATTATCAAATGCCTTCTGTGCATCTAAAAATATCAAAGCCATTTGTTTTTCATGATGTGCCTCGTAGTATTCCAAAGTGTCCAAGATTACTCTCATATTGTCTTTAATTTGTCTCTGACAGAAATCCATTTTGATCAAGATGGATAAAATTGTTTAGGTATTTTTAAAGTCTTTCTGCCAATATTGAAGCAAAAATTTTATAATCTGCGTTTAGTACGGAAATAGGTCTATAGTTCTTGATTTGTAACGGATCGGCCTCCTCTTTTGTGACAAGTGTAATATAAGCTTCTGACCATGATTTAGATATCTTCTTCTTCTTTAACATAACTTCATTCATAACTTCTAGCAATGGAAGGTTCAACAATTCTTGTAGTGTTTTATAAAATTCTCCCCGAAGTCCATCTGGGCCTGGTGCCTTTGCATTGTTTTGCTTCTTAAGTGCTTCAGCTAACTCCACCATCGTTATATTGCTTTCTAACATTGTTTCAATCTCTTTAGGTATCTGGGGTAGATTAACATTCTGTAAGTACTGTTTAACTCTTTCCTCATCAATATTCTCTTGTGTGTATAGTTTCCCATAATAGTCTCATATAATTTCCTTCTTCTCTTTACTTCCATAGCAAAGTTGGCCTTGGTCATCTATTAATTGCAATATTTTCCTCGATTCTTTCTCCTTTCTCAATTTATATGCTAACCATCTACCTGGTTTATTTGCATCTTCAAATGTCATCAGATACCTGGCTCATATTACCATATATGGTGGACTTGTGTGGATGCCAAAAAATATTGGACTAAAATCCACACGTGGTTGGAAAAAATGACAAAAAAGCATGTGGACTTGAAACCAGAGATATTTTTATTGGGAATTTTACATGAAATATATAGTAAAGAATTGAAATACCTGATTGTAAATGTATTAACAGCGGCTAGGATTGTATTTGCCAAAAACTGGAAAAATGAGAAAATATCATTACAGGAGGAAATCATTAAGAAAATATTGGAATGTGCTGAAATGAGTAGATTGACATTTGAAATCAAAGAACAAGATGATAAAATTTTTTATAAAATTTGGGATCTATTCTATGAACGGTTAGACAATAAAACATGGTAATTCTTAGAATATAATAAATATATAAAGATGTATTTTTTCTTATTATATCTACAAAATGATTATAGGATAGATTTGAGATGATAATATGAACTTTCATAAAATTAAGTAAAATATGGATTATTTCGTAAAACATAAATGAATAAAAGTATAGTCCAACAATTAACAATGATATTAATGCATTTAATATTTGACTGAAAATATGAGAATATATACAATGTACTTGTAATTGAAGACTACAAAATGGAAGCACAAAACAATCTGTAAACCAACTGACACACTCTCTCTGTGTGTGTGTATAGTATTCAGCTTTTTTCGGGTATTTTCCCACGTCATTATAGTTGTGCTTTTAAAGTTGTAGCAACGTTTTGGCAGAATCCCATCTGCCATCACCAGGCCTCTGTACCGTGTTTGTCTGTGAGTCAAACTTTTACTGTAAAGATCCATAGGTCTGTTCATCTTCTAGGTCTCCATTATGTCTCAGTGTGTTTTTGTGGAGCAAGCCGGTGATTTTGCTTTTGTGGAAGCCGTTGGCTGTCAGTACTTTAGTCAGGGTGCATAGTTCAGTCTTAATGTGTGTCTTGTCTGCCAGGCGTTTGGTTCTAGCAATTAGTGTTTTGGCCATGGAGTTTATCTGTGCTGGGTGGTGGTGGGATTGGGCGTTGAGGTAGCGGTTGGTGTGTGTTTTCTTCTGGTATATGGTGTGTCCTAGTGTGCCATCTGGTTTTTTTTTGTTTTTTTTTGGTAGATTAGTACATCTAGGAATGGTAGTTGTTTGTTTGTTTCCATTTCCATGGTGAACTTGATTTTGGGTGTGTGCTGTTTAGGTGTGTTAGGAAATTGTTTAGGTTTTCTTTTCCATGGGGCCAAATCACAAATGTGTCATCGATGTATCCTAACCATAGTTTGGGTTTGTGGGTGGCATTAGCCAGGGCTCTGGATTCGAATTCTTCCATGAATAGGTTTGCAATGACGGGTGATAGTGGTGATCCCATAGGGGCTCCTTCAATTTGCTTGTATCTTTGTCCTTTGTATATGAAATATGTGTTGGTTAAGCAGTGTTCTGTTAGTTCCATGAGGTGTTTAGCTGGTTGGTATTTATTTTTCATGATTTCAAGGGTCTCTTTTATCGGGACTTGAGTGAATAGTGAAACCACATAGAAACTTACAAGCAGATCTTCTTGCTCCACATGTAGATCTTTGATCATTTCCAAGAAGTGGTATGAGTTTTGTACATGTGAAGCTGCTGTTTCAGCATGGGGCTGTAGCTGTTTTGCTAAGTGTTTAGCTAGGATTTGTAGTGGTGCTCCTCTGGAGCTGACTATGGGTCTGAGAGGTATGCCTTCTTTGTGTATTTTTGGGAGGCCGTACATTTTGGGTCATCTGGAAGATTTTTCTCTTGGGATGATTGTCTGTTGGATCTCTTTGCTCATGTGGCTGGTTATAATTTTCTTCTTGGTTAATTTTTCCAGATATGTGGTTGGGTCCGTGTTTATGAGTTTGTATGTGGAGTCTTGGAGTAGGTCTGTCAATTTTGTTTCGTAGTCTTTTCTATCCATTACTACTGTGGCATTCCCTTTGTCTGCTGGAAGTATGATTATGCTGCTATCCTTTTTTAGGGCTTGCAGCACTTTTAGTTCTTGTCTGGAACACACTTCCTCACTAGTCCAACACATGAAAGCCACAGGTCATAGCATCAACTTCAATGGCACCAAAACCCTAGCCACTATAGAAAACTCCAGCCACAGAATTATCAGAGAAGCCATAGAGATTGAAAAAAGACCTGAAAGCATGAAAAGAAGACATGATTCCACCAGACTGTCAATCATTTGGAAGCCTGCACTCACAAACAAAAAAATCTCCATATCACTAGCCAGGCAAACACCTGGGCACAAACAGATTCCCCCCCTGATACCTCCAGCTCAAACACACCCCAACCAGGCACCCAGATGAAACCTAGCTTCCTAACAAATGATAGCCGTTCACTTACTTGGAACCAAGCTGCACAAAAACCCTCCAATACAGGAACACAAGGTTGCCAGCCAATCAAGACACAAAAAAGCCACAAAACAGACAGAAGATATTAGAAACACCAATCAAGCAGAACATAGCAAACTCCAAGACCAATAAACACAGACCAAGACTCCCAACCAATCAGGATGAAGAAAAAAACATTCTGGCACAGCAGTAGGCTAGCCCCAAATTTAAAACTGAAACAACTGTAAAAGTCTGACTCACAGATGAACACTATACAGAAGCCTGATGATGGCAGATGAGATTCTGACAAAACATTGCTACAACTTTAAAAGCACAACTATAATGACGTGGGAAAATACCCGAACAAAGCTAAATAACATACATGTAAGTACCCACAAAAACTTAAGAATGAATGAATGAATGAATGAATGAATATATATATATATATTTCTTAAGTTTTTGCGGTGCTTACATGTATGGCATCAGCTTTGTTTGGGTATTTTCCACGTCATGTAGTTGTGCTTTTAAAGACAGCAACAACTTTCAGCAGAATCTCATCTGCCATCATCAGGCTTCTATTGTGTTTCTCTGTCAGAAAAACCACTATAAAAGTCTGACTCACAGATGAACACTATACAGAAGCCTGATGATGGCAGATGAGATTCTGCCGAAACGTTGCTACAACTTTAAAAGCACAACTATAATGACGTGGGAAAATACCCGAACAAAGCTGAATACCATACATACATATGCATATGCGTATGCGTATGCATATACGTATACATATTCATATACATATACATATTCATATACATATATATATAATGGCTTGATTTTTTTATATTTTGTTTGTCTATGTTTGTCTTAAAAAACAATAAAAAATTTAAAAAACAAAACAAAAACAAAACACCTTCCCATTGAGCTGACTGCTCTTATTTTTCAGCACTGAAGCTATCATGTAAAATTAACATGGCTCAATGCCATAAGTCATCTGCCTCATTTTGTAACATGTTGATACTGAGGTTTATCTAGGAATGAGATCTGTCTATTCCAACACACTTTAATCTAGCATTCTCTGGATGAATTGTGATTCAGTTTTTAAAATGGCTTGAAATTGGGAAAACACATTGTATGAAAGACACCTGTTGTGAGAATATGTTAATTATCATTATGTACAATGATTTTGATGATTTTTTCCTAAAGAGCAAGAATAGTTTCTTTTACCAAATGCTTACACACAAATATTAAATGTGTGTCGTAAAATAAAAGTGGGAAATTACTATTATTAATAAAATAATGTTACATGTATTTGAACAGAGAGAAAACCAGTGTTATTTCGGTTACACATAGAAATATAACAGTCATCTTGAAAGACAATATGATGTCAATAGTTAAACAGTGAACTTCTACCCATAAAATTACTTGTGTGCATATATGTGTGTGATGTAATCTATTTATAGCAATTATGTTGAACAATTAATAAATATAGAAATAAAATGTACCACATCAAAGCAGATTGCTTTGCAATGGTTTGTAATTTAGATATAAGTGCAACACTGAATGTTTCATTAGAACAATAGACTTTGAAAGTGGTTTTGTTTTGAACGAGTCTTTCCTTTGCAAAACTTTTGTAACAGGAAGGCTGCATTATACATTTTATTGCCCTCCCCCCAGCAAAACAGCTTCATTAGGCACGAAAGGTTAATTGTAGCCTTAAATGCAATTCAAGCAACAACACGCAAGTATGTGGTGAATGGAGCATCTTGACAGAAGAAGCAGCATGCTATATAAACTGTTTGCCCCGCTGAAATGTTTTACTACCTCATTTACTAACTGTCTCCTTTTACTGCCTGTATTCGTAGTTCTTTTAAACCTTTAATAGCTACAGTTTTATTTCAATGTAATCAGATTTAAATAGAAATACCATGGCTGAGGATATTTAAATGTTTTCCTCCCTTGCTGTTTTATATAAATACACACTAACTGTTGCAAGGCCACATTATCTTTTAGAATAAGAAGGCAACACTTTATATTCCAGCCTTACTTGGTGTTGGATAATGCAAGCTTTTCCTTTTCTGCTATTGTTAATTTTAATTAAAAATTTATCAAGTTCACATTTTTCTCCTTTGTTTGACTAAAGGGTATTAAAGATGACCTGCTTGGTTTGGTTAGGAAGGTAATTGCAATACAATTTTTCCCCTTTAAATATATATTATTGTAACATATCATCCTGGACAGATAACTTTATTAGATAAGATTACATTTTCAGGCATTTTCACATTATTATGCAGAATCTGAACATTCACAATACAGAATAGAGGTATAATAAAGCATACATTGGCACATGATGTTTTAAATCTTTTAACCAATGAAAGAGAACGACCATTAAATAATTAAATGAAATAATTAAGAAGAACTGAAAAGAAAAAAGGTGCTCCCGTAATGCTAGTAGAAAATCAAATGCTTTGCCCATCAAACTTCTTCCATCATTACTGCAATTTTTCATTTTATTTCTCCTGCTCTAAAAGCTATTGTAACACGGATAGTAAACTAAATGTAACTGCATTAGTGCTGTGAACTCATTACTCACGTTATTACTGTCAGGGATCCCAATGTCCCTGAAAGTTAATGCAACAGTTTTAAATCCCACTGAGAAAATGATGGAAATTAAAATGCCTAATCTGTGGTTACACAGATCACCATAGAGCTCAATAAGTGTACCTTCATCTTTATCTCATCAGCACTATTTATAATTACATGCTGCTCCCTTTAAAAAAAAAACTGCATCCTGTCATTTATTATCTCCATTTCACTGCACTAAAGCACTAAAGCACACTAAAGGTACATATGAAAATATCCTGGTTCATCAGCTTTCAACCATTTGTAACAGTGCCTATATTTTCTTCTTTCATTCATTCAACTCATCCCTTTCTGGAGTTTAAAAAAAAAGAAGTGCAGTCAAACTAGAGGCCTAGTCCCATGTCTTATTTTCTATCTGGATTATTCATATTATACCGAACAAAGTTTTACCACCTTCGATTTGGTTCAGCTGAGCTTACTTGGAAACAAATAATATTGAAGCTAATTGAGGAACTCCACTGCTTTCCTGCTGTTCATTGTTGCAAGTCATAGTATTCTCTATATAAAGCAAAATTTGGACTTTGAAGAAACAGGATGGGAAAAGTTTTGATTCTTGTGAATTTAGGTATTGTAAAAGACTCCTGAAAATACTATGGACAGCCCAAAAAACAAACAAGCATATCAAGCCAGAGTTGTTACTCGAGGAACAAATGACTGGGGTCAAATAATATTACTTTAGACACATTATATAAAACCAAGCCTTCTATAATATTAATCCTTCTAAATATTCCTGACAAGATGTACAACCAGGAGGATCACTACTATCTTTATTGTGAAGTTACATTAAATAAAAATCTTGCAATACTGAAAATATTTCTACCTTCCTTTCTTGTTATAGTTTATAGAAAACTAGTGAAACTTCTGAACTGCTTTTCATACTTTTCTCTCACCTGGGAACAGAGCTCTCTCTTTTCAGACCATTGACCTGATTGTGGGTCTCACTCCTATCTCGCAAGGTCAATCCTATATACCATCAAACTAGAGATGGCTGTAATACTGGGAAAGGAGAAGAAAACAAGAAGAGAATGACCATTGGCAGGTGGATGGACTCAGTCACAGTGGTGACGGATACATTGTTGGAAGTTCTGAAAGAAGAGGTTAGAGACAGGGAGAAGATCTAGTCATATGGTTGTTAAGAGTCAACACTGACCTGATGACACATCATTCAATTGGTTCTTACAGGGGAGACTTTTTCTGTAGGGCATCACTGGTTTCTCTATATGATTTCTCCTTTTCTTTCTCTCCTTTGTTTGGTTTATTCTTTCATTATACTACATTTTGTTATGTCTGAAGAAAGTTGTTTAAATTAGGTTCTTGATCTTTCCCACATTTGACTTCTTCAATTTTCTGGTCTAAAATTATTTTTATTCTAAAATTCTTCTATTTTAAGTTATGATATGGAAAAGGATATTCTTATAAGTACTGATTTGAAGAAGAACACCTTTACTATAAATTATAAACAATGGTATACTTTAATTTTATGGGACGAAAAACTCAATTGAGTAAATTTGCGTTAGGCAGTATTACATGAAAAAAGTTGCTACAACTCTTAACTCTAAATCTATAACAAAATAAACATATTTTTAGCGGACAATAATGTATTCAGAATTAAAACTGAACATTCTAGAAGCAATTTGTGTACAAGTCACTATCTAATATTGAACCCAGCTTCATAAAAATTCAATTAGAAAGGCTTTTTTGAGTGTAGATATTTAATGCATGATAGATTTTTTAACCCACATTATCACTTTCCATTTTCATTAATAGTGAATAGTTAATCATAAGAAAACATATTTCCACATTCACCATTCTAATTTGCTTTTCAGAAAATTCTTATTGATTCGTGACTTTACAAGTAGATGGTGTATACATTAATTACACATGCAACCTGTGAGTTGTTCAAGGTAGAACATAACATAATGATTATAGTGATGCTTCTTCAAGATTATTGCTTTGCAGTTTCTTTTCTACTATTAAATCACTATCAGTGCATTCAGATGAATAAGAATACATTAGTACTATTATTACTGAAACAAAGACAAGCTTAAGTAGAAAGTTGAGAATTGTTCCCTTCTAATTTTCAATACTTTTCAATGGTAGCAAAAATAAATTAATGACAAAATGTGCATGATGACATCATATGTTAGGATGGAAGATTTCATGATGAAATAACCATGTATATTTCATCATTTTTGGCCAACACAGTTTGCTGTTCAATCTTTTGATTGGAATATATTTTACAAACATGCAGATGCAAAATTTTACAAGCATGTACAATAAAATTTGTTTAATGTTTATTACTGTTTCTGGTTATGAGAATAACAAAAATGGGTTATGTAGTTAATTTAAAATATAACTACATAAAATTATAATGTCAATAAACGATAAACGATTTAAAGGAGGTAGGGTGAAGGTTGTCAATATCCATGAGGTAAAAGATAATCTACATTGTATAAAAGGTAGCACCATGATTTAGAACATACATTGTATACTTTTTTCAGTAATAGATTAATCTATAAGTTTTTTAAATCTGATTCTAAATCTCCCAGGCTAATCAAAGTCAAGTGGTGACAGAAATTAAACAAATAACAGTCCTTTAATCACAAAAGTTAGATCTTTATATTATTCAAAACTTTTCATTCATATTTTCTATTTTATCTGTTTTAAAGGAAACTGAAGTCTTTTCAAAATAATAATAAGAATAAAAAATATTCTGTATATTGTATTAAACATTATATTTCAAAAATACAGATTTAAAATATAGTCTATTGGTGGTTTACTAGCTATTTATTTCAGTTTCCCAACTAGAAATTGAAAATAATACAAAGAAGGCAAGTAAAGTTATATGAAATAACGATTGGCAAGACTACAGATTTTAAGCACTGTAAATGGAATAGAATAGAATACCTTTATTGTCATTGCATTCAAAATACAATGAAATTTGAAAGCTACTCCACCACGCTGCCCCAAACACCACATCACAATCATACTACACAGTATTTAAAAAGTAAAATAATTAAAATAATAATAATAATAATAATAATAATAAACAACCTAGTCTAAAACCTATTTAAAACATATATTAAATTAATAGTTCAATAATGCCACTTTATATATAGAACTAAATCACAAATGTACTGTTTGATTCAAGACAATTATTGCCTTGGAAAAGAAACTGTTTTCAGTCTATTAGTCCTCATTTTAAGATACCTATAATGTCTCCCTGATGGTAAGAATTTGAAATGTGAATTACCAGGATGAGAACAATCTGTGGAGATTTGTATCTTTGCATCTTCTGAAGTAATCAATAATAATAAAATTTAAGCCAATTGATTTTTCTAATAATGCCAGAGTAGACCCCAATTAATTTGTTAGGCTTTCCTTTCTTTTAGTTTTTGTTAGAATTCGTGAGCCAATTCTATAAAACTGATTTTTGATGCCATCCCTTACAACTTATCATTTCAGAAGAGTTTCCAATGTTACATTTTCAGTGTAGGTATATGCAAAATAATAATTATTTTTTTAAAAAACTGGTCAAAAACAGGAAAAGCTACTTTTTCATCTTGATATCTTCAAACCAAATACAAATGTAAACCACTTCTTTTAGAGAAAGGGACAGGTCCAGCCACTATAATAGTAGAAAAAAGAAAAGCAAAATGCAGATGTGGAAAATTAATGGAGATTTAAAGAAGTGAATTGAGAGGAAGAATGCTCAGCATAACAATTATGAATAATTTCTCTTTAATTTTCCCTTTTCTGCCTTTTAAGGAGCAATGTCGTGTTTTGAATGATGACTTCTTTGCATCTAAAAGACATTTGTTATTGGAAACTACTAATCAAGGTTAATTGAAATCTAATTAGCACAGTCAGTGCCAACTTCTATGTAAAAGAGCAGTCAGACATACATCTAGACTGTTGCTAACCAACAGTCCAGATATATGACCCCATATTTTCATTCTTATTTCCATTGCTATGGCTAGATACTAATATGCTTTTCTAAAGCTTGCTTTGAAATGTGTGAGGATGAGTTGATCCTTGTTCTCTTCTTACATGTTACAATATTGTTCTTGAAAGCTACTATATTCTGAAATGGTTTGTGCTTAGAGTTGCAGCTTTAAAAACAGCTGCATGATAGAACTTTTGTAGTTTGTATTTTAAACTATATGCTTCTTACAGAAATTTCTTTTGATGATGTTTTCATGAAGGCAGATTATTACAGAGTCATGCTGGTTTGCTTATTTATTCAAAAATTAATTCTGTATCCTAACTTCTGGATATAACCATAATGTATTTTAACTCATACAAACTGAGTAACTACAAGAACAAAAATTAAAGTTTTGTAGTTGTTTTTGTTTTGCTGGTATTGCTAGCATTTGCTACAATATATCAATTTGTTCTTTAGACTAGAGAGGCTAGATAGGCGTCCCCGACATCTGGGGTGCGTGGAGAGAAACTCAGGCAGCCATGGCAGAGATAGCCCTATCACAAAGAGAAACAGACTTGGCCTCCAGCCAGAAACAAACAGAAGCTGATAGAATAATTAAAGCTGGAGGTCAGCCCCCCTTGCTTTCTGAAGTGGAAAGAAAACCAGATAAGTACTGGTGGGGAAAAAAAGCGCTTGCAAAAGTGGCACAGACCTATGAGAGACAGGCAGACAAACACTGAGTCCCACAACAGCCATTCCAGGTGGGGAAGAAGGTCTACCTCTCCACCAAATACCTGAGGTTAAGACTCCCTAACAAGAAATTTGGGCCAAAGTTCATGGGACCATTTCCCATAGTAAAGGTCATCAACCCAGTCTTGATGCAACTGAAGTTGTCCCAATTGTTAGGGTAAATACACCCAGTATTCCATAATAGCATCTTAAAACCCATGGTGGGGTCAACCCTGAGGCCCCTACCTCGTGAGTCCCCAGACCCCATGGTCATAGGAAGCCAAACTCATTATGAGGTGCAGCGAATCTTCGATTCAATGTGGCAGAGGAGACAACTCCAATATTTGATCAAGTGGAAGGGCTACCCCTTATCAGAGTCATCTTGTGTAAAGAGTAGGAATGTCCAAGCCGATCGCCTTGTGATGAGATTCCATGCAGAAAACCCAACCAAGCCAGGGAGGGTCATAATCCTAAGTCCTATACCTGCAATAAAACATTTTGTGTGTGTTGTACAGGTCAGCTTCAAGAAGTGAGGGGAGCTGAATGTCAACTTATAAAATATTTCTATGGTCTTTTTAGAGTTGCCAACAGAAAGGGCTGGGGGAGCAGTGGGCAGCTTGCATTCCATAAATGTTTTCAAAGATAGTTTCAAGGTGACCGAAAATTCTGCCGCACAAAATTCGACCGGGAGAGTATGATTGATGACTCTTGGCTATGAATGTGTCACATTGGAGAATTTGAATTATGATACACCGATGAGGTGGGGGAAAACCAGGGTCAAGGGTGGCAATGAATGATGTGTCTCAGAGTCGGCTACACCCAGGCAGCTCCGGCATGTTTATTCCTAATAAATCTTCTTTAACTTCTGGAAGTTGGCTGGAGACTCATGATTTAAATGGGGTAACTTCCAGAGCCCTGACACAGAATTATATGTATAAATCATGTTAATTATTAATCCTCACTAAAGCAAAGTATATGCAACACCATCACATGTACACTAACTTTATAAGGATGTCTTTTGGATGTCCTACTCTAAGAGTACTTTTTTAGTCTATTGTTCTGGGACATAATTTGCATTTAAATATAGATGCATTTAAATATAGATTGCATTTAAATATTTGCAAACTTTAGTAGTGCATGTGAAGAAATGTCTTCTTGAACTTCATAAACAATCTAAAAAGCTTGTTAACTTAACTTGACAAGACCATTTTTCTTTCTGTCTTTTTCTATATTTGAATCAGGTTACTTTTCTTCCCCAGTACACATGCTTTAGATAAGTGGTAGATGTCCCTCATATTGTTTGTGTGATTGTGCAGGTTTGAGTATTTTCATGTGGGCTATAGTAGCAATAATAAGAGACATTTTTTCTCTTTTGCTTAAGATGAGCGTCACATTGCTTTATTGTACTTTAACTACGAAACATTTTAACATATAATAAACTGTGTGAATCATTATTGACTTCCTTTATTTCCCCTTCGTTTTCCTTCATTTTACCTTTTCATCCTTGACAGATTTTTTTTTTCTCAGTCCAAATATATTTTTTAAAATTTGGTTACAATTTTAATAGCAACTTTGAAAACGTTTAGCAAAGCCTACAGAAAGTATTTGTCTTTAAAATTTCAAATCTAGTTGCTGTGATTTATTAAGAATGTGTCCTATGTGAGTGTTTAAAAATAGGCATAAATATAAATATGTGATAACTACATGCCAGTTTTTCACCTAATATTTCTGACCCAGCACTCCTACATTGAATACCCAGATCTCTTTGCCTAGATGATTCTAAGGTTCTTCTAAGGAGAATCATACATAATATTAGTTGCATCTTCCAGCAATGCTAGAGGTATATGGGTGGAGCTGACACAGAGATGGATGTTTGGGGCATAATTGATTTACTGCCTTTACCATGTTTTATGGCTATATTTTCTTACTGGAAAAGTAGTCAGGTTAGAACAAATTTGTAGGAAACCTCTTGTGAAAATTAGTACTGGGTATGGCTTTTTTAATGTTATGGAGTTAAATATTGATGTTTTATAAATCATGCAATTTTTCATATCTTATTGGAAATTACATAAGGAAAAATATGGGCACAGGACATTTTCTAATCTGTATCTGTCCTAACATATCTTTGCATCTATCTATGGAAAACTATTTTTGGGAATACTATTTATATAGGTGGAGGTAGAGTACAAATCTTCATTCTCTGGATTTCAAAGTATACTTGTTATCCATTTAGTTTTTGAACTGCAGATAATTTATTTTAAAAAAGACAATTTATTCTCCTATTTTGCATCCTCCCCAACTCATTACTGCATAAACAGTATACGATTTACAAAGTAAGAAAAAAGCATATCCATTGTGCAGAGTATGTGAATATTTCATTTACAAATCCATTTAATTTGGGGACTAAGAATAGGATAAGAATAAAACAATAATCCAAGATAAATGTTCACTATCAATTCTGCAGTCTTGTGTTGATATGGTTTTCAGCAAAATAGGAAATTGGTATCATTTGCAGATCACAAGTTTGGGGACAGATTTTTGTTATAATGGATGCAGGAAGGCTGAATTACTACCTGTTGAAATAACTAATGAAAACTAATTGCTGGAATGACTCTCCCTTTAATGATGACTTCTAGTTCATACTAGTCAATATTTCAATTATTCGAAAGACAACTTGGAGTATTCACATTAAGTACTGCATATTCAATTTTCCTATTTCCAATTTAAACACAACATGATATTATAATATATAATATATCATGTACCTAAAGGATTTTACAGTCACTAGGCTACATTCTGGAGATCGCAAGATGTCTGTTTCTTCTTTTACAAGTATACCTGGAACTTGTATTTTTAGAATAGTTTGTAATGAATATGGGTATGAAATGCTACAATGTTCACCCCATTGGGAGATTAATGCCAAATGAAAGGCAACTAACCATGAGAAGGAAGCACTATCCAAGGAGGAGACATCTTCAATGGTTTACCGCATCAACTGTAGTGATTGTGCAAGAAATTATATAGGGAAATGGCCAAGAGGCTACAGACCAGAGTACACGAACAGGATCTGGGCACATATGCAGGAGCATAATCACGCATTCAGTTTTCAAGAGGCGAAAGCTTAGTAAGTACAATAAATGTAATTTTAAGTTCCTGAGATCCCAGGATGCCTGCTTGTTCTTTTACAAGTATATCTGGAACTAGTATTTTTAGAATAGTTTGTTACACACACACACACACACACACACACACACACACACACACACTTAATTTACATATATAATATACATATTTCCTTTGTTCATTCTCCACAGTATTGAAGGGAATCGATTTGCTTCACTACCTTTTCTCCATGCACTTTTTATTTCTGATGATGTTTAAACTCCTGCCTGCTTATTTCACATATATGAGTGTTAAACTAATTTAACTTCTAAGCAAAGAGTTTATGGTTCTGTGCAGCAGTTTCTCTGGTCTGTAAGATACGGTTTGAAGATTCTTCTTCTAAATTATTCTTTGGTAATGTTACAGGTCTTTAGAAAATAATATATTAACTAACCTACGGGTTTTAGATTAGTCTAATCTATGCCTTGCTTTCATATTTCATAACAAATAGAAAGCAAATGTTATACAATTGTATATATACTACAATTGTATATATTTCCATTTAAGAGCAGTCTGTATTATTTGCTTTTGCTTTAGAGGTTATTTTTCAGGAGACAAAGATCTGGCAATATATTATATAACGATATCCTACTATGCTCCTGCAAAGGTTTTAAAAAACTTCTTGTTTAGCATTTCAAATACTGTCCTAATTTAAAATAGATTTTATTTTTAATATGTATTTCTTCAAATTTATTTGCACTGGTGCATTTGAGATCATGTGTTTACTGAAGCAATAATAAACCCTGAAGAAACTTTACTTTTTCTAGAGCACCCTGTACTTTCATTCTCTTTTTGCTCCATTTTAGCTATTGGGAACATTTTTTTAACGTAATCAGTCAGGAAAAAAATTCATATACAAATAAATAAATGAAAGGTATGCTCTAGTGACTAGCTAGACCATAAACAACCCATTTTGACTGGGAATAGGCAATTGCACTTAGTAGAACTATTAAGAGTACTATAGTAAAGACTGGGTCTAAAACTTTTATGGAATAGCGCCATACAATTTATGATTTTGATTCATCATAATGAAATGCTATAAATAGCAATTATATTATTTGTAGTTGTCTTTTCCCCACATAGGAAAAGTACATATTTGTGAGCTATTTGTATATTCAGACCTGGGCAAAATATGGACATCTCACACTCTTCTTCATAAGAAGAGTGTGAGATGTCTTAATAAGATCAAATCTTAGGAGACATCAAATAACATCAAATCTTTGGAGAATTAGTCCGGCATGTGATGCAACCCAAGTCATTTGGGCAGTCTTCTGTTTTTCTAGCTTAGAGTGTCTGTTTTGATATAGAAATGTAAATTTATAACAAAACTCATCTTATGAAGGCTGAAGGCATCTGCAGGTGCAGTCTGGCGTATGTTCTATTAAAATTCTTAGAAAAGTTCAGACATTCATTAATCAGGTCTTTTTTTTTTAATGGACATGTCCCTGAGATTTTTCTTTTAAATGTGTGTATCTTATATGAGCCTAGGCACATGAGCCTAGCTTAGTATGGAATATCTGTATCCAAAAACACACTATGAAATAAATATCACTTCTATAATAGTTCAAACATCACCTAATAAAGCATATACAATTTTATTCTAAATATGAAAGTGGATTTAATGATAGGGTTGCTTCTTATGGCAATTATATTATAACACTTATGTCTAAAAGGTACACCTCCAGAGATTCCCATTAGACCGAATGCACACATATTTGATCTGCAACCTAATTCTTTCTACCTCTAGTGAGAAAACCCAGAAAACCCAGGACACCTAAGCAAACACACATCCCTTCTTGTGAAGTTAAACAGAAAGAAATGAGATTGCTAGAGGCTTTTTGTTCTTTGAATCTTTCTAAGAACTATGATTGGTAGCTACAGGGAAGTAAAGTTATATTCAATCTGGTTGTGGGATAAAATCTAGGATTCAGGAAAGAATCTAACAAACCTTAATTTCTAAAGGCAAAATGTAGTGAGTAACCAAAAAAAGTGAGTTAGAGTTTGTATTTTATATTGATGTGCTTAAGGCTTTCCTGATTGCTTTCAAAGTTATTGCTTTCTGAGGTTAATCTACATTTTATATGGGTCTGCTCATCGTGTATGTGTGTGTGTGTATTCCTTCTCTTAGAATCTCTTCGTATTTAGAGGAAATGATTCTCTTCAAATCATTTTCTCTAAATACGGCTGCTGTATGATTTTTACAAAATAAGTACAATTTCCAGCAGATTTTTTGTAACATGCTTAAGAAAGTCTCTCCAAAGAGACTTTTTAACTACCAAAAGAATGGCAAAACTGGAAAAAGATGGAATTGCTTAAAGGATTTTTTTGGTTTATTCAATTTCTATAGCTACTCATCTCAAACAAGTGAGAGGCAAACTGACATAAAATTAAATACAAACACATACATGCACACCATGAAACCACAAATATCAATATAACTAAGAGATGTGGTCATTAACACATTCAGGGTTTCAGGCCCAAGTACACAATCAGGACCAAAGGATTAGGCATTCAACAGGGTAAGGGCCATCTTAATTTCTGGAGGAAGAATATTCCAGAGAGCCGGGGCTATGACAGACTTTCTAGTCCCAACCATCCTTGGCAGATGGGACCTGGAATATGCCCAACCTTCGATATTGAATATCTGACAGGAACTGCATTTATATGTTCCAAATCTTTTTTTGTAATTAAATCTACTAATTATATCCAGTACTTTCTCTATTGTACACATACTACACTGTCTGTCTGTCTATCATGGGACAGCTCAAGTTTAATGAAAAAGTTTTGTTTATAACCACTTCGGGATTCGGTATGTCAGGATATAAAAAGTTAGGTAGTGTAAAACAGCTTATTTCAAGGTACTGTCCATAGTCCAGGCTATATCACACTCCAAATTCAATTATAGTATCCACCACTGAAAGGAATCCTGGAGTCCAATTTTTCAGTTGTTGATTAATTCACATACTAAAACATATAATGGTACCAAATTAGCTGCTTTGGTTAGATGTGCATTTGGTCTAGCTTTATGTAAGGGCTTTCAAGTGTACAAAATGCATAGGTAAGCAAACAAGCAAGCAGTTGAGGCAAAGTACTCAAGATAATGGTATAGCCTAAGAACCCAAATAACTGAACATATATGTAAAGTCCAACAGCCTAGTTTCAATTTTAATATATGTGTCTAATTTTTTTTCCTTGAAAAATCCATGTTTCTTTCAGTAAGTGTTACTCATATAGTAATAATCAGTTTCTAATTTCTTCTGAATGGATTCACAATTTCCATCTACAATAGGTGACACTTAAGTTGCTTCTTTTTGCAAGTTAGCAAGAAGATCATGGGGTAAATATAACCGTTAATATTCACACACTGTAGAAAATATTATGTAAAGATCAGAATAAATTTTAATAAGCTCTGACTTAGAATAAAAACATCCTTCAAGTATATCATCAGAGTAATCTAGAATGCATAATATTGTAATAAACTAAAATTCTGTATATATAAAAGTAGTTCAAATAATAAAAAACCCCACATAAAATGCTTGGGATTTCCAAACTTGGGAATCATGCATGCAAATTGTTTCTTTTTTAGTAATCAACCATATTGGCTGATGGTAGGAAACTTTCAGGGGTCTTCTTCTGAAGATCTGACACCTTCTCAAGCCTTTAAGATTCTTCAGGACCATGACTGGGGAGGAATGATGACCTTGTGAGTTATCTTCAGACGGTTTCCGCATTTGTTCACATCGAATGAATGATGAGACCTCAGAATAGACTATACACTTCTCAAAAGAAGGCTGAAGGATGACCTTCATCATTATTCAATTTTGAGAGGCAGATGGCTGATGAAAAATAATCATTTATGATGATAAATAGAGTAGATTTATCCTTGGGGATTCAAGGGGGTGAGGGGAAATACTTGAAAATTTCTCTTCTCATTTCACATGTTCAGATTTATCCCTGAGGAACAGTGATCTCCTCTAACTCAACAGCTTTTAGACAGACTCAACACTTTGAACTCCTCTGGATCAAAATAAAATTCATTTATTTGTTCATTCATTTTTGAAGCCACCTGAATCTAACTGAAATGTGGTCACCAGCATAAGACAACAGGTTCAAAATGGTTTTCTTCAAAGATATAAAATAGGATTGTTTTATTGGGAATCACCTTCTGTTGGGTATAACATTGATACACCAACTAAGTTTGGGTGAATAAATATATAAACCAAGGTTTGGGTGTTTGTAACTTGTAGCTTTAAGCACCAAACTGCTTGTAATTAACTAATTAAGGGTGCGGTTACAAACGGCAATAAAAGGCAGTAAGAGAAACGTAACTCTCTCTCTGCTTGTTTTTCTGCTTGCTACTATTTGTTTGCTACTGTTTGCTACAACTGTTTGAATACCTGAACGAAAGGACTATTTCATTGATGTGCTGATATCCTGTGAATACTCAGCGTTGTCTTCAAAAGGTATCAAAGGAGAAGATATCTTTACAAGCAGATAAGGATATAGAACTGACTAGTAAATGGACTAAGTTACTGAATGGATATATTGTGAATGACATATGGACTGATTGACAATGTTTAAACTCTAATTGGATTAAATAACTATTTAAACTAAAAAACAGTGTTTGTCATCAGTGTGTGTAAACTCTAGGGCCCTTCCTCTCTCATTTGGCTGCCTGGCTTGACTGCTGCTGCACATTCTGTTTGGGGGTTTGTCCCCAATCACTAACACCTTCTACACAAGGTGATGTAAATAGTTAAAGACAGATAATCTCATTGATTCACTTGACGATAGTTGCATTTTATTTTATTTTTTTGGACAAGAGTAAGAAGCAAAATTTATTTTTTAAAAAACAATTTTTGGCTATTTTTAGAACCATTTCTGTTTTAGATTATATGTGAATGATGATGTTGGTGAATATGACAATATGCATTTTATTTATATTGTTATAAGGCAGTGATGGCTAACCTTTTCAGGACCGAGTGCCAAAATGGAAATCCATGAGCCAGAAACCAGAACAGCAGTTCCCTGGTGAATGTGAGTCGGAGCACTGGAAACCAAAAACATAGCTTCCCAGTGAACATGCATGCAAGCCATCTGGTCGTCTGGTTTTTAACATACATGTGTGCATGCAGACCAGCTGGCCAGCGTGCACATGTGCATGGGGAGAGCTGCTCTTCTGGTTTCTGGCATTCCCGCATGCACAAAGACCAGCTTGCTGGTTTGCATGTGCATGCCAGAATCCAGAAGAGCAACGGATGATGGCTGGCGTGCCCAGAGAAATGGCTCTGTGTGCCACTTCTGGCACACATGGCATAGGTTCACCATTATGGCTATAAGGTGTAGCTGTAATTAAACAGCAGAATAAATTCTACAACATTATTTTTGCAATTTAAAATTTCTTCATAAAATATTTACGAAATATAGCATGTATCACTCTACAACATTGTATAAATACTGAAATCCCATGAATATTTTAGGTACTATTCTGTGCAATTGCCCATTTTTTATTATTATTTTTTTTAGCAAGAAAAAATATATTTTTGTAAGTAATTTGGAAAGATTTACATATGAATATCATCAAAAAAGTTTTAACTAGATTTTATTGGCTTTAAACTGAGACAATAGGGCATCTATTTATTTGGCATTATTTAATCAAGCTATAGTAAAATCAAAACCGTGACCCCCACCACCACCACCATTGCCTTTCATGCTCACAAAAATTCAAACTGCCCAAGGGCAGCAACATTATTTGGTACCTGAAATAGGAAATCCCAAAAGCATTGTCTAGCTTTAAAAATATAGATCAAAAATAAATTAAATAACAAGATATTATAGGTTGCCTTCTAACGCCATACTCGCAACTACTGATATGCATCTTATTCATTAGTCACAAAGCATAAGTGATGCCATTTGAGAATATTGAACCTCAGAATTTAAGTTTAGAATAAGAATAAATCCTCCAGTAATTTTGGACTTCATCTTTCATCAGTTCCAATCAGCATGGCCAAGAATTAAGGACTATCAATCTGACTGTGCTATTAAAATGTAAACCAGGAGCCACAGCGAGGCAGAAAGTGCATCCTATGTTCTTGATGCTTATCGTTATGTTGATGCTGTTTCTATCCCATAAAAATAAGGGAAGGAGTATAAAGGGTCTTTTTGTGAGTGGGTACACACCTACTTTCAAGTCTGGGAAAAGGAACAGAGACGGCGATAAACATAATTATCATAACTGAAACATTGATGTGACTCAGAGGTTGAAATTGTTGGCCCTCAATGTTCATTTCTAGACAGTAAATCCCTGTATCAATTATAATAGATTATAACAAAGAAATAAAGACCAGTTAGAAATGTTTTACCAAGGTTTTTATATGTAATTGGAAATAAGTGTAAAAGTCAAGAAAAGTTTACAGTGTGATACACTTCACATTACAGGTGCCAGTTTACATTAGTTATCACTAACATAAAAAGATAACTTTCTCTAAGAATGCAAATTCTAAAACAGGTTTTCACTGAAATTGCATGCGCACGCGAGAGAGAGGGGGGATGAGAGAGAGGGAAAGGAGGGAAGGAGAGAAAATTAAAGTTATTTTCTTCAGTATCAATGGGGAAAGATTCAAAAACGAAGCTCTTTGCTGGTGTAAATTAAGATTGTGTGAATTAAAATATAAAATATTTTTCTGCTACATTTAGGATCAATTTCACATTCTTGTTGGCATTATTATTTACAAATGATTCTGCACAGAATCTTGGCTTGGTCCCAGACATTAAGGAGAGAAAAACCATAAATAAATATGCTTGGATTGAGAACATCATAGTAGCTTAGTAAAAAAAGATATACGTATTTTTGAAATGATACACATTCTATGAACTGGAAAATGATGAATAAGGCAACCTCTGCTTGAAAGAGACAATGCAAGTGCAAACATGATCTACTGGAGGACAAGAAAGCAATTAACAATGAAATTCACTGATGCAAACCAGAAATGGTTTTAGAGATTAAATTATTTCTGAAAAAGTATCTGCCTTTTATCACAATGGTTGCAGCTGAAAAATCTGAAAAACCCAACTAAGTGCATTATAAAAAAGAAACATTTTATTTAAAGGACCTTGAGTTATAATATTCTGCAAGTAGTATGAAATGGTATGGGGGTATAGTTTCTTCTTTCCCTTTTCTGCACATATTCCAGATTTATTCTAGAGCATGGGTGTCAAACTCGATTGCGTCACTGACGTCACATGATATATTGTGACATTTTTGCAGAACTGGGATGGGCATGGCTTTAGCATGATGCATCTGGCCCAAGGGGTGCCAGTTTGACACCCTTTCTCTAGAAAAACTCCAAAAGGTGAAAATTGATTTGGGAACCTGCAAGAACTGCAGGAATACATTCATTTTACTGTTTTGTTCATGTTCAATGCTTTATGTTAGAAAATGCACCACTAAATGTGGAAATGTTTCATACTTGGAGGCATAATTATACAAATACATTTGAGTAATTAGAACTGTGCTGTCACAAACAAACAGACATAGTTATGATCTGCAAACACCCAAAATAAACACCACATCTGCATAGCACAAGCCCCACAGAGATACTATGGTATACATAGAGATAAAACCTCTATAAATCTGACAATGATACATAGCCTGCTGATTCTATCTTACCTTCTTTCCCATATGAACAATAATTTGCCTCTGGAATATTTGCCTCTGGAATATTTCTCTTCAATAGCGATGAAGATAAGATACAAAGCTACGTCTAGTTGCAGGCTGTATATTTATGTGATTTGAATTTAATTTTACTACTGTTAATAGAAATAAAAAATCCATCAATTGAGTTCAATAGACATAAATTTAAAAAAAATAAGAAGAGAGGAATATGTTGCAGGAGACAATGTCCAATTACCGATATACAGCTGATACTTGGGTTATGACAGCAATTGGGATCAGGATTGCTAGGTGAAGCAGTTGTAAAGTGCAACATCACATGACAACAGCACTTAGCAATGACAGTCCTTGCAGTGAATGTTGTAACCCCAAGAAACACAAGGTGCCATGGGAATGCGTGTATGGCAAGAGATGGTCCTGGAAGGCCCAGTACAATGAGTTAGGAAAACTGGTGGATGCGGGGCGGGTAGTAGCATTGTGCAAGTATAGGGAAGTCAGGGAATGCAAGGATGCAGGACATTCAAGAAAAGATGGTGCAGCCTCAGGCAAGCATAGGGAACTGAGGGAAATGGATGATGTGGTTCTGTGCGATTGCAGGCAGATGGGTGTGTATGTGTTTATGTATGTGTTACCAAAGTGACTTATGAACTTGTATGCTGGTTTCTCCATTGACTTTGAGGGAAATTGGCAGAGAAAGGCACAAATGGTAATCATGTGACTTCAGGAATGGCTTTGAGGACCAGTTATAACTACCATGTATTTGTTCAGTGCCATTGTGACTTTGAATGAGTGTTCAAAGTGAGGACTATGTGTCATAGAGGAAGAGTGAATTACTGGAACTGGAGTAAGGCCCATAAAGATAAAAATTACAAAAAGGTGGCCGGTAGAAAAATAGTTTTAAACCTTATTGTAAAACATCACAGTTTCTGGTTGCTTTAGAGGGCAGACTCTATTGCACAGAATCACAGTAGGATCTCTTAAATGAGGGTTAATGGAAGAGGGCACACATTTTTATTAATATAATTGAAAGAGCAGAATTGGCAGATAAGGAGATCACTATCAATATGTTAGTAACTAACAATTAGACTGGAAATGGAAATAGATTGAAATATGCAGATTAGAAATAATGAATAAATTACTGATTTTCCAATAGTTATAGATACTGTAAGAGAAGAGCTGCATTGTAGGAAAAATTTGCAAGCTATTGCTGCCTGCCAAGAGGACTCCCTCTTGTTTCTGGGCTCTGGCTAAAAGAGGTGATTGCTGAGGAAAGCTGAATTCCTTCGGAGAGTGCAGAAACAGAACTCAAATCCTAAAAACTTGAGTTCCGTTCCTGCAACTCACTAGAGAACTTCCTTTTGCGGACAAAGGAAAGTCAAACTGCTACCCTAGATGTGTATATTCCAACTTCCCTAAACTTTTTGTTCACAATTAATACAGCTTTAAAAGAATTCAAGTGAGATAAAGTGAGGAACTCACTTTTGTTTGCTGAAGGCCTGGGAGAGTCAGGCTTCACAGATCTTCTAATGAACAGCAGAGTGAGGGGCCATCTGAATTGTAGGGGAGGACCTTCTTTCCGGAGGGAGATGCTATTACAGAGAAGGGAAACTTCAAATAAGGGCTCTGACAGGATTGAATACGGTGGGTAGTTCTTATGGAAGATAGGTGGTCTGTCAAGAAACCAGGCCATGTAAATAATGAAAAGTCACAACTAGCTACAAGGAAAACGTCCCAAATGGCATATGACACACTCAAAAAGATGTTTTAAATACAAATCAATCAAATTTCTAATCTGGGAATTTGGCTGAAGCGTAGCTCTTTTTCATGTGTAAATATGTAAATGTTTAGTGGGAATAAGAGAAAAAGTGCTCAAATACTCTGAAGACAAGTTCACAATTTTTTCTCCATATTTAGCCTGGCATTTTAAATTCAGGTCAAAAGAGAAGTGGCATGAGCTCAGAATTTTATTTTTTTTTTTGCAGTTTCCCTGGAGAAATTTACATAATGGTTGAAGTTGAAAATTAAAAAAACAAAAAGTAAAAAAAAACGATTTCCTTAATTCATTGCTTTGCCATTTTAGACTTGCTTATTCCAGTATATTCCCTTGGGCTTACTATGGCTTACTAAATGCATTTAGTAATATGCACTGCTTTAATTTAATTGGTTGAAGTATAATTGTATAGGTTAAACTATTTTGCTTTTTATGATAAAAGGTCTTGGACAGAAAAACAGAAATTAAATGGAATTATTTTAAAAATCACTAATTGCATATTAGACAATTAAAATTATAAATTCTTTGATGAAATAATTGTTTTAATTATGCAAGCCAGTTAGGCTTACTAGTAATCAGTGTTTCAACATTTTTATTAAAGCTAATTTTCATATACACATGTTTTGCTGTTTTATTTAGAAAAAATAAACAAACTAGAATACCCACACAAAAAACCCTGCAATTTGTGCTTTCAATATAAGTTGACTCAAAGTAACTTCAATAGAAAAAAATAGCAATAAATATTAGGGAAATTAATTATTTACTTAATAAATCCTGCTAATAAAATGTTTTTTCTAATTATCATAGATATCATGAATACTGTATCTGTTTACACTGTTTCCAGCTTACTGTACACTGTATGCATTCCTATATGTTGATTGTAAAGGCAATACATTTTTCAAAAAATATATATTAATTTTTAGGGAGGATATATTTCAGGACTTTGTGCAAATGCACAGAGAAAATTTACATTACCTCATTCAGATAAGGGAGATCTACAGAAGGTGTTGTGCAACTTAAGAATCTGATCAGAAAACATCTCAACACCTATCATATTTCTGTTATATTAATATAAGACTGTTCTTCAAATTTCTATTTTTTTTAGTAACTGGGGTATGTTATATAAAAGTCCCTGAGATCATCTGCAGTTGCTTTTCTGATAAAAGATCAATTAGCAGAATTATTTCTGTGTGACTGTGATTCAGAAGTTGAAAAGATTTTCAATGTATAATAATGTTTTTCATCAGCAAGGACTGCCGTGTTATTTTCAATATTAAGAAAAAACTACTGTTATGTTACCAGGGTCAAGGATACCCATTCAATGGAAACATTTTAGATAAAAGGATAGTGAAGGTGAAATGGCTATCTTCATTCTTGCATCCCTCTTTTCCAGAAGACGGGAGTTTTATAACCTTAATTTCTCTGCCTCAAAATGAGCATCAGGATAAGACTGCATTAACTCATTCATCTCCTATCTTCTACCAAATCCAATCCCAGTAAGACAACAATATTTTTACCTTACTTTTTCTGGACTTGAAACTTTAAATTCTCTGTATGTCTAAGGAATGTTTTCAAGCTAGCAATCAGATTAAAACACAACCTCTTTCTGTGAATTATGTCTGCAGTTTCTATAATCTACTGTGAACATAAGGGGTGTATTTTTGCCCAAATTGCAGGAGATGGAAATAAGTGGTTCTGCTCCCCCATATCTTTTCATGTTTTACTTCAATCACTTGCCATAAAATATATAGACTTTTGAGTGTGTGTATAAACTCACAAATGCAATTATTTCTTAAAGAAATACTTGCAGTGTTCTTAGGTTTTTCTTCCCCCGATTTAACTTTTGAAAAGGTTGTTGGATCTTGTGTGTTTATGGATGTTAGTATATATGCAAAGATTTGTCTTTCCATGGAGTGTAACAGATATATTCTATTGGAATAATTTTCAACAATCCTGTTATTTATTAAGATTTCTACTAATTGGACTTAATTATTAGAGTGTATTATGGTAATTTTTGGAAATATCAGGTTTTTTTTTTATTCTGTTGTACTATGTACAAAATCCAGTCTCTATATAAGTTATTGTCTTCTCCAATGGTTTGGTATTTTTCATATAACTTATGTTAGAATATCACATCTATCTTTTGCTTATCTGATTTAAAAATCCTTAAACATGTGCAAATCAAATATGAAATAAAATGTTCTTGAGTAGATTTAAATGTCTAGCTTTAGGCATCCAAAACGGAAAACTCTGACCTCAGTCACCCAATTTTCTTTTCTATAAAATGGGATAAAGTCTACTTAACAGTTTGCCACATTGCTGTAGGGTCTAATTTATGAATATATTAATACTGTATGTAACTGCAGTGCTAAGGAAATTGAAAATCCATTCTTCATCTATAAGTCCTACTTTCATGTTTAAAAATAGCTAACAGATCTTGCAACCATATCACTGTGGCTTATTCTTGAGTGTGGTTCTTGGATATGTCAAGATGCAGGTCTGAGCATTAAAAATAATACATTATTATTATATATTATAATACATTATTATATTTGATGTATTTTATTACAATAATAATAATACTCATTTTATAGGGAAGAAAATGACTCAGGTCCGAGAATGATTTGAGTGACTCAGGTCAGAATTTTCCATTTTGGATGCTTAGAGCTAGACATTAGAGTTAAGAAAAAGACTATTTCCAAAATACATACACACAATTAGCCAACCTTGATATATCTGCACCATTAACTCTCTGGTGGTTTTCCCAATTGAAAGTGAGGAGTATAACTGAAAAAGTTATAACTCAACAATGGAGACATGTTCTGCAAGATCTGATGCTGCTTAATTCCTGGTATCCTTATATAAGAATGAGGAAAAGTCCGGTCTGAAGCTCAGGAGATACATTCCCAGACAAGTTAGATTAGACAATATTGAGTAAAATATATTAATGATCCATAAAAACAATACTTCTCTCTTGCTGTGACCTTTACAGCATATTGGTACATGGAAACGCATCCCCTAATTCAATGGAATTGATATTTCTGCATGTTATCTATAGAGATCTATGAGTAGCTTGGGAAACATCCACACTTACCTATTAATTAGTGATATCTGATTTTCTTATATATATATATATAAAATTTTATTGGTTTTTAAAAACAAACATAAACAAACAAAACATAAAAACATCAAGCCATTTTTCATATGTGTACGTACAGTGTGCCGGTTGGTTTACAAATTGTTTTGTGCTTCCATTTTGTAGTCTTCAATTACAACTACATTGCATATAATCTCATATTTTCAATCAAAAATTAAATACCTTAGTATCATTATTAATCAATCATTTGACTATACTTTTAATCATTCATGTTTTACAAGATAATCATAATTTATTTAGTTTGTTTTATAACAGTTCATATTATCATCCCAAATCTATCCTAAAATCATTTTGTAGATATAATAAGAAAGAAGTACATCTTTATATATTTATTATTTTCTAAGAGTCTACATATTTCATTACTGTATTTTATTGTCTAACCATTAATAGAATAGATCCCAAATTTTATAAAATTGTTTATCCTCTTGTTCTCTAATTTCAAATGTCAATCTACTCATTTCAGCACATTCCAATATTTTCTTAATGATTTCCTCCTGTGATGATATTTTCTCATTTTTCCAGTTTTTAGCAAATACAATCCTAGCTGCTGTTAATATATTTACAATCAGGTATTTGAAGTTTTTACTATATATTTCAGGTAAAATTCCCAATAAAAAAATCATTTTTTCTCTTCCATGGTTATATTTTGTAGTTAGGCTTAGCAGCTCTCATAGATCTTAGTTCACGTTGTTCTTTGGCTTCCACCTTTCCACCTACTGCACTTTCTTCTTTTTCAATCACCATTTGGCAATCCTCTTGGAATTCAATTAGTGAGATCTCTTTTTCTGCCACTTCCTCTTTCCCTCCAAAAAAGTCTGCATAAAATAATTCCGCTTTCTCAATTGAGTCAATTCTATGTCTCTGTTCTTGCCATGTGAACATTAAACCTTCTGGAATTAGCCATCTATAATTCACCTCTTTTTAAAGTAGCATTTTAGTCAGGAATCAGTATCCTCTTCTCATCTCTCTCACTCTTCTGGGTATTTGTTTCAAGACCACAATCTCTTTGTCTTTATATTTCAATGTTTTCTCTTTTGCCACTTGCAATATTTGCGTTTTAATGGCTTTCTTTGTAAATCTAATGTGAACTTCTCTTGGTAAGCTATTTCTCGCCGCATTTCTTGTGAAAACTCGATAAACCTCATCTATTCCATCCATCATCTTCTCTTTAGTTATTTCCAAAGCTTCAGCCAGTATTTCTATCATTATCTCAGCTAAGTTTTGTCCTTTTTCTTCCTCTACGTTTTGGAATCTAAGATAGAATTCTGATCTGTCAATCTCCCATCTCAACTTACCACTTTTATCTTGTTCAACCACCATTAATATATTATCAATATCTCCAATCTTCTTATCTCTTTACTTATCTTCTTCAATTTTTTGGACTCTCTCATCATACTTCAACATCATTTGTTGGATGTTCTCCACTTTTTCATTGGTTTTCCCTGTTCTTTGTTCAATGTTCTCTGTTCTTTGTTCAATGTTCTCTATTCTCTTTTCAATATTCTCTGATCTTGCTTGAATATTTTGAATTCCTTGCATAATCATCTGCAGAGTCACTTTTTCTTGTTCTTTTTCTTGCTTTAACACTGTCTGTATTGAACGTTATCCTCCAGATGGTGGAGAGGAAGAAGTAGAAGTTGAAGAACCAGGAGCTGTAAATTTCCTACTCATTTTAAGCAATTCAAAATCTTCAGGTTCTCCTAAACCTTAATCCAATTGTGAAATGACCAAATATACTTCAAAATAAAAATAGTAGAAAAAAGAAGCCAAATAATAATGATAAAAAAAGGAAAGAAAAAAAAAGGGAGAACAAAATTTCTTCAGGTTCTTGTATACCTTAATCCAATCAGTAGTTAGATGAAGAAAAAGGCTTGAAAAAGAAAAGAAAGAAAAAAAAAGGAGAGGGAAAAATTCTTCAGGTTCTTCAACACCTTAATCCAATTGGAGGTCTCAAATAGAAACGAGTGCATAAAAATAAACCAGAAAGGTAGATGAAAAAACAAAAATACCAGGAAAGGAGAAAAAAAGGCTATTCCCTTAAAAAAAAGGAAACATTAATACTAAGGCTTTCCTTTTAAAATAAAAAGCAAGCATAGAGATTGGACTTCCAATGAAAAAAAGAAAAACAAAGACAAGCTCCAACAAAGCCAAAAATCCAAATAGTTATTACAAGAAAAAAAAAGATAAAATGAAATATGATAAAGTTGGTGAGGAGGGATAGCACAACTTAGAAAAGTAAAAAGAGCACACTGCACTTTGTTTAATTATCCAAGGCTCTTATTATAACTCTCTTCTCCAAAACTTATCACCATTTTTCCCCCTAGGTTTCAACACCAGACTCCAGCTGTTGATAGAAACCCAGAAGAGCACCTGCAATAATACTCTCCCATTATCAAATAGCAATGTCCTTGAAAAAAAGTCTCAGTTCTTTCTTTCTCAGCTTTGTCTGGTCACAGGGGAAATAGAATATTTTCAAGCCTCTAGTTGGCAGTGTTACAAAGTTTCTTTGCTCTCACTTTCCCCCTCCTTTTCCAAGCAAGATATAATAAGAATTAATAAAAAAAGATATTTTTAAAAAAGAAATAACTAAAAGGGAGCGTCTAGCCTAAAATATTACAAAATCAAAAAGGAGAAAAAAAATAGATGTAAGAGGAAAAACTAGCCCAGTTTCAAAATATAAGATCGTATATAGAAAATCCAACAATGAAAAAAAAAACATTACTTTGACATTCCTGTTTAAAATCGCCGCTTAATCACTTCTGACAAAACTTTTACAGATTCTTTCTTTTCCTTAGGGTGTCCTTCAGATCTTAGAATAAAGAAAAAGTTCTCACCAAACCGGCACAGTCTCTCTTTCTGTTCTCTTCCGTTTCAGAGCTGTCCCAACTTCAGCAGCTTTAATGGCTGCCTCTTTGCCACTGGCAAGAAGAGCTTCTCCTGGATCTACCAGGGACTTTGCAGTATCCCTGGGATCGACAGGATGCGCTCTTCACTCTCACTGAGGAAGAAAAAAATGCACAAGAAGTAGGGATGACCGCAGCCTGGAGAGGATTGTCAGGAAAAGGCCATTCAAAAGTGTTGGGGACTTTCACAAGGAGTGGACTGAGGCTGGAGCCACCACACACAGACGGATCCTGGACATGGGTTTCAAATGTCATATTCCTCTTGTCAAACCGCTCTTGAACAACAAACAACATCAGAAGCGTCTTGCCTGGGCTAAAGAAAAACAGAACTGGTCTGTTGCTCAGTGGTCCAAAGTCCTCTTTTCTGATGAGAGCAACTTTTGCATCTCATTTGGAAACTAAGGACCCAGAGTCTGGAGGAAGAATGGAGAGGGACACACTGCAAGATGCTTAAAGTCCAGTGTGAAGTTTCCACAGTCTGTGTTGATTTGGGGAGCCATGTCATCTGCTGGTGTTGGTCCACTGTGCTTCATTAAGTCCAGGGTCAATGCAGCCATCTACTAGGAGGTTTTGGAGCACTTCATGCTTCCTTCCACAGTATGAGGATGCTGACTTCATATTCCAGCAGGACTTGGCACCTGCCCACACTGCCAAAAGCACCAAAACTTGGTTCAATGACCATGGGATTACTGTGCTTAACTGGCTAGCAAACTCACCTGACATATGGGGCATTGCCAAGAGAAAGATGAGAGACATGAGACCGAATAATGCAGAAGAGCTGAAGGCCTCTATTGATACATCCTGGTCTTCCATAACACCTCAGCAGTGCCACAGGCTGATAGCTTCCATGCCACGCCGCATTGAGGCAGTAATTGCTGCAAATGGGGCCCAAACCAAGTACTGAGTACATATGCATGCTTATACTGATATTGTTCTATGTACAACCTTGTTTTATTGATTGCATGTAATATTCTAATTTTCTGAGATTGTGGATTTGGGGCTTTCATGAGCTGTAAGCCATATTCATCACAATTATGACAAATCACGGCTTGACCTATCTTGCTTTGTATGTAATGAGTCTATCTCATATTAGTTTCACCTTTTAAGTTGCATTACTGAAATAAATGAACTTTTGCATGATATTCTAATTTTTCAAGTTTCACCTGTATATTAGAGTAAAAGAGTGGATTACAAGAGGTATTCCTTTAAAAAATCCAAAGATGAAATATTCGACATTCTTGCTTTCAAATTCTCTGAATTAACTCACTGGTCCATCTTCAAATAAATACTGTGTTTTCCCCAAAATAAGACCTGTTTTTTTTCCTTTTTTTTTTTTTGCTCCAAAATATGCTTTAGGACTTATTTTTGGGGAAACATAGAGATGGTGAGGGAGTGGCCTCCACTTTCCTGGCACCTCACTGGCACATGTATAGGCAGCAGCAAGTGCATAGGGGCTGACAGTCTGGCAGCAGATAAGTCTGAGTGCTGCAACTGTAGGGCTGGCCCTCCAAGCAACAGGCAGAGGCAGAGGTATGGGGGTAGGCATGTGATCTGGCCCACTGAATGCACTGGGGTCCACATCTGCCCAATCCATCCCACCTTTTTTCTTTGCTTGTCCAGAGCTGACAGGACAGCTGAAGCCATGCCATAGCCCCTATGTGCTTGCCCCCGATCATCCTTCAGCTCTGTCACACACTTGGGATGATCTTTCTACCCATTACCCCTACCCATGATGGCCCAGAGAAGGGGAAGGATGGAGAGCTCCCATCCCCAAGAGGCAGTCAGGTATCCTCTCTCCACTCCACGCCACAGGGGTCCCACAGGAATCCCCCAACATGAGCAATGTCAAGATGGCCACACACCCCACTCCCCCAGGACAACCACAATACTGATGGCTGACAATCTTAACTAGGGCTTATTTTTGGAGTAGGGCTTATATTACAAGCATCCAGAAAAATCATGCTAGGGCTAATTTTCTGGTTGGGCTTTATTTTCAGGAAAATATGGTAGCACAATCCAAAAGAAATTACAACACAAGGTAAAATGTTTAGATACTTGGCTGAATTAGAAAACTCATGATATGGAACTTAGAACATTTCTTGGGAATTATTTTTGCTTTGAATTTTGAAGATGATTTAGAAACTAAAGAGGTTAAAGATTGTATGATTAAACTTACGAGAAATCTAAAGAGGACAATAGACTGCAACATTTACTGTGAATTTTATCCTTAGAGAAAACCGGTACAAAATATTTTACCATTGGTATTTACTCTAGTGCCAACACAGATCATTCATTTTCTAAAAACTGTTGGAAATTGAGTAATTATTTTTCATTTGATGTCAAGAACCAAAATTCTTGAGGATGTTTTAAATGACATTAAAAGGTGGAATTTCCTCCTTGCCAGCTTTTCTTTTTGCTAAACATTATGAAACCAAAGTATATAGAATTGGCTCTGAAAATGATATTTGCTGCCAGAGTACTTTGTGTTCTTATTGGAAACCATGTATAATTCTGTCTTTGGAAGACAGAACAAACTAAATAATGAAAGTAGGCATCGACATAAAAATAATTCTGCATTTAAAAATAAGTCTGATACAAAATTTAACTCAATTTGGAAAGCATTAATGCATTATAAGCTTACACACATAGGTAGTTCTCAACATACATGTTACTAACTTAATAACTGTACTGATTCACTTAACAACTATGGCAAAAAATATCAAAAATGTGGGCAAAATTCATTTAACAACTGTCTCACGTAGCAACAGAAATTTTCTTAAGTCAAGGGCTATCTGTACCACGTTTCAATTTTGACTTTCTCTTAACATGAAGTATTACAGTGGCTTTTGTCTGACTTCCTAAATGAGGATAGAATTTTTAGATTAGAAGAAAAGTATCTTGATTGTTTATTCTAACACATGTTTTATTATACTGGCTTTTTGCTAGTTATTCAATATTGTCTTAATTTTAATAACATTGTCATCAATTTTAAGGGCAGTATATCTCTCTCCTACAGTCTTTCTGCATTTTTTATTTTTATTTTTTCTGGGTTATGTTTTAGACATCTATTAAATATTTAAAAGGGTAGAAAAGAAAAAATCAGTTGGCGAATCTATAGAAAAAAGAGAATATTCACATATTAAGTAACATTGAATCTATTTTTCTTGCAATACCACTTTTCTGGTACTAAATAGCAATATTATTATGCAATAAAACATAACCCTAAGGTTATGCAATTATGCAATCATATGGCTGCTGAGATGCTATCTCACTGTTCAAAAAGTTATATGGATATCCTTTGCAAGACCAGATAAGGAAAAATATAACATCATATTATTTCTCATGTTTCTCTCTCAGCCTTGATACTTGGTCTTTCCAATTTTGGAGAATTCCAACATTAAAAGAATTTTTGATGGAGATGCTGCAGTGGCAAATACCTGTAACTCAGGTGTAGCCTGTGGGTTGGTTTCTGAACATTTTGTTACCAGGCTAGGTAATATCTTCCTCTAAACTTTGTTACTTAGCCAGGTAATGAAACATTTGGAAACCAACCCCAAAGTTCAGAGAACGAAACCTCCACCCTCATGGTGCAACTAAATACGTTTTATAGATGGATGTCCCTTTCTCTCTCCCCTTTCCAGCTAATATAACTTCACTGTGTGTTACATTATATCTCAAGCTATTCATGTGCAACCCCTCCCTTTTGACATTCTTAAGTAAAAGAAGAAAAAGAAACCCTTAGTGACTTATTGTTCTATATAATTCTCTGCTGCCTCTTCTCCAAAGTTGAATATACCATTTTCCAATTTTTCAGGTAATGAACAATCTTGTGAAAATTCATGATGGGGGGAGGAAATTGGCTTTCTTGAGGATTTTATTCCTCTTTAATTAATGTTTGTTAAATAAATTATAGCCACTATACTCACTACATTCAAGTTTTTGGGAATTGCTATTGAACGAACTGAATGACTGCCATTTCTTTATCTTAGAAAAATTTAAATCCACAATTATAAATTCCATGGAACGAATACATAAACAAAGGTAACAATAGACTAAATACCTCTCAGCTTCTTCTTTCAAAATCTTTAAGCCTCTTAAATGTAATTATCCAGTAATCTATAGAAGCATGCAATTAACCTGTTGATACATGTTGTTGTATTCAATAAGAAAATCCCCTATATTCACTATATGATTGCATTCTAATTTTAAGAGATTCCAGAAAAGCATCTTCCTTCTTTTGTTTTGTTTTGTTTTCTTTTCTTTTCTTTTCTTTTCTTTTCTTTTCTTTTTCTTTCTTTTCTTTTCTTTTCTTTCTTTTCTTTTCTTTCTTTTCTTTTCTTTTCTTTCTTTCTTTTCTTTTCTTTTCTTTCTTTTCTTTTCTTTCTTTTCTTTTTTCTTTCTTTTCTTTTCTTTCTTTCTTTTCTTCTTTCTTTCTTTCTTTTTTTCTTTTCTTTTCTTTTCTTTCTTCCTTTTCCTGTTTCTTGTTCTCTGTTTTTCTTTCTTTTTCTCTAACTCTTTCACTAGCATACATCTAGGACATTTTTTTCTTTTAAACATCTTTCAACAGAGATAAAATGAACTGGAAATAGTGAACACTCACTCTAAAATATGTTTGTCAGTGCTTTATTTGGGCTTTCTTTTGAAAATATGATAGCACAACCCTATACTTAATTATTAGATGAAATCCCACTGAATGTAATGAATACGTTTTGTGCAGGGGTGGGATTCAAAATTTTTAACAACCAGTTCTGTGGGCATGGCTTAGTTGGTGGGCATGGCTTGGTGGTCATATTATTGGCTGGGCATGGCCAATTCAATATCACTCACATTGAGGCACGCATCTCCTCATCTGGCCTCTCATGGCTGTGGGGGTGCTGCAATAGTCGTAAGTGTGAAAAATGGTCATAAGTCACTTTTTTCAGTACCATTGTAACTTTGAATAGTCACTCCACACAAGCAAAGTACTAGCAAAGGAGGGGAAAACAACTCCAGAGAAGTTCCTGAGACAGGAAGTCTAGTCCTACCAAGAATGTAATAAGGGTTAAAGGAGAGGCAGTTTCTGTAAGCAACACCAGAATGTTTCCTTCCTGCCTTCCTTACAGGATTAGGCCAGTAATTTCTTCTAACAACTGGTTCTCTGAACTGTTTAGAATGTTAACAACCAGTTCTACTGAATAGGTGTGAACTGGTAGAATCCCACCCCTGGTTTTCTGTCTGTTTGCACACACACACATGTGCATGCATGCACCTTTGAGATAGCATTGATTCCTGGACAGTGAACAAGTCTTTGCAGTTTTGTTCGCAAGTTTTCAAATGAGGTTTTCCATTGCCTTCTTCCTAAAGTGAGAGCAAATGGCCTAAACTGGCTTCAAGTCAAAGATGAGACGAGAGCTCGCAGCCTTCTCGTTTCTAGCCAGTTGTCTTAAATATGGTAATCCTTGAGTTATAAATGTAAGATGGAGTTTGTTTCCTTGGTCATTGAGCTGAATTGCAAGCTCTGTGTTGATTGGCTGCTACCTCTGCCTTCAGGCCCCAATCCAGAGGTGGTATTCAGTAGGTTCTGATCAGTTCTGGAGAATCAGTAGCGGAAATTTTGAGTAGTTAGGAGAACTGGAAAATGCCACCTCTGACTGGCCCCACCCCCATATATTATCTGCCTCATGAGTCCCAGCTGATTGGCTGGGTCTTCTTTTATTGTCCTGCACAGAAGAACAAAGCTGGAAATCAGGTTAGTGGGGTGGGAATGAGAATTTTGCAGTAACCATCCCCTGCCAAGCCATGCCCACAGAAGCAATAGTAAACATTTTTGAATCCCACCACTGCCCCAATCCCTGAAGTTGCTCATTCAAATCAGACACTTAGCAGCAAGTAGTAGGTTGCTTCGCTACCTCCCAGGCTGTGACCAAAGAAGGCCTATAGGGACACATGTCTTTTATTCAGATGCTGGCAAAGCTGTTTTCCTTAGATCTCACGTCCTTACAGTGTTACCAGCATTTGAGTAAAAGTTGTCTGCTTTTCTGTTACAGTATATTCCTGTTCTGGAACATTAAATAATCAATAAGAAATGGGGTGGAAGAGGGCAAGTGGAATCCGGAAAACTAGGAAAGCAGGCCCAATGCCTGTGAAGACCCAGTGGCGCAGGATGGAGGCAGGAAATAGGCAGTGGGTATGTTATAGCATCTGTGTGGTCAGTCGTAAGGGCAAACGACTGCTGTGGTACTGCAACATACGTAACTTTGGGACCAAGTCATAAGTACTTTTGTGGGTTGGGGTGTCATAATTTTAAACAGTCGCTAAGTGAACTGCTGTAACTTGATGAATACCTGTACTACACCAAACTGGCTCTATATTCTTAGTACAGATGTACATACTACGTATGTACTGTATGCATAGGATTGGAAATGTTCTAAATCACAGATTGACATGATGATCTCTAAACCAGGGGTCTACAATCTTGGCAACTTGAAGCCTAAGGACTTCAACTCCCAGAATTCTCCAGCCAGCAAAGCTGAGAATTGAAGTCCTCTAGGTTTCAAGTTGCCAAGTTTGGAGACCCCTGCTCTAAACAGTTGGCTTTAAATTTAAAAAGTTTAACAATTTATTTCTCAAAATAAAAGAGAAACATCTTAACTTCAGGCTCCTCTTTCTACATGTACAGGTGAAACTCGAAAAATTAGAACATTGTGCAAAAGTTCAGCTATTTCAGTAATGCAACTTAAAAGGTGAAACTAATATATGAGATATACTCATTACATGCAAAGCAAGATAGGTCAAGCCATGATTTGTCATAATTGACATGATGATGGCTTACAGTTCATGAAAACCCCAAATCCACAATCTCAGAAAATTAGAATATTACATGCAATCAATAAAACAAGGATTGTACATAGAACAATATCGGACCTCTGAAAAGTATATCCATGCATATATACTCAGTACATAGACGCTGCTAAGGTGTTATGGAAGACCAGGATGCTTCAATAGCAGCTCTTCTGCATTGTTCGGTCTCATGTCTCTCATCTTTCTCTTGGCAAAGTCCCACAGATTCTCTATGGGGTTCAGGTGAGGCGAGTTTGCAATGACCCATGGTCATTGAACCAGGTTTTGGTGCTTTTGGCAGTGTGGGCAGGTGCCAAGCCCTGCTGGAAAATGAAGTCAGCATCCCCATAAAGCTCGTCTGAGGAAGGAAGCATGAAGTGCTCCAAAACCTCCTAGTAGATGGCTGCACTGACCCTGGACTTAATGAAGCACAGTGGGCCAACACCAGCAGATGACATGGCTCCCCAAATCAACACAGACTGTGGAAACTTCACACTGGACTTCAAGCAACTTGCAGTGTGTGCCTCTCCACTCTCCCTCCAGACTCTGGGTCCTTGGTTTCCAAATGAGATGCAAAAGTTGCTCTCATCAGAAAAGAGGACTTTGGACCACTGAGCAACAGACCAGTTCTGTATTTCTTTAGCCCTGGTAAAATGCTTCTGATGTTGTTTGTTGTTCAAGAGTGACTTGACAAGAGGAATACAACATTTGAAGCCCATGTCAGGATCCGTCTGTGTGTAGTGGCTCTTAATGCACTGACTCCAGCCTCAGTCCACTCCTTGTGAAAGTCCCCAACACTTTTGAATGGCCTTTTCCTGACAGTCCTCTCCAGGCTGCGGTCATCCATGCTGCTTGTGCACACTTTTCCCTTCCACATAACTTTCTATTGATGTGCTTTGATACAGCACTTTGGGAGCATACAACTTCATTTGCAATTACCTTTTGAGGCTTTCCCTCCTTATGGAGAGTGTCAATGATGGTGTTCTGCACAACTGTCAGGTCAGCAGTCTTTCCCATGATTGTGATTCCTACTGAACCAGACTGAGAGACCATTTAAAGGCTCAGGAATCCTTTGTAGGTGTTATGGCTTAATTAGCTGATTGGAGTGGGACACTTTGAGCCTAGAATATTGAACCTTTTCACAATATTCTAATTTTCCGAGATTGTGAATTTGGAGTTTTCATGAGCTGTAAGCCATAATCATCTCAATTATGACAAATCACGGCTTGATCTATCTTGCTTTGCATGTCATGAGTCTATCTCATATATTAGTTTCACCTTTTAAGTTGCATTACTAAAATAAATGAACTTTTGCACGATATTCTAATTTTTTGAGTTTCACCTGATTTACACACTTTGGGCCTATGGAGATAATGCTTCAGAGAGGATATCTAATTAATGTTACAGGTAGTTTTTGTCCAGATAGTGACAGTTTTGATGTTTCAGTCAAAATATAAGCCACAACTCGATAAGAACAAAAATGTGGTGAATGATATTGGCATTTGCATACTTCACCAAGTACAATTTTATATTATATAATGGATGTATAATAAGGGTAAAGAAGAAAATATTAAGAAGTAATTTGTTTCTCTTTTCAAACCCAAATAATATTTTTGTTTGCTAAACCTGCTATGATAACATATTCAGTAATCTCAATATTTCTTTCTATTCACCCACCTATTACTTTATATAAAAACTTTATAAGTTGTTGAATAAAGTGCTGTTCTGAGCACAATTTATTAACATGTTCCCTCAGACTAAAGAGAAATTTTAGTTTAAGAATAATGCATATTTCACCAAATAAAATAAAAAATAACATAACCAATTTCACATTCAAAAATCTCTAACATTAAATCTCTACTTTGTGGAAAGCATTACTTTGAGATATTTAGCAAATGCAAGATATTTTATACAATTTGTGGAACACTCTCTTTGGCCACTCTCCCTCTACAGTGAGACTGGTATTTTCAAGCAGTCTGCCCTCCCACTCCAATGACTATTAAATTCAAATGGGTCCCAGAGGGAACTGGGGGATAACTTGGAGGTTTGATTGCATGACACCACCAAACTCTTGGATCACCTGAATAACCTGAATCAAAGGGCAGCTGAGACTTTGTGTTCTCTGTTGTCCCATCACTCCTGATTCTCCCAATGGTTCATGGAGGAGTTCTGGGTTCTGAAAAGGGTTAAGGGACACCTAGAGCAGGAGTCCACAACCTCAGGCCTGCGGCCACTACTGGGCTGTGAGCTGTTCGGAACTGGGCTGCAAAAGCAGTGGGCGAGTGTGCATGCATCCCCACTTGCACGAGCAGTGGGTAAGCATTTGCGTGTACTCCATTTGCACAAGTAGTGGGTACATGTACCTGTCCCTTTACGCAAGCAGCAGGCGCATGTACCAGCCACTTGAGCAAATGCAGCTGCATGTGCCCTTGCCAGTTGCTCACGCGGAACTCACTCTGCTGCCCCCAGTCCATAAAGCCGGAAAGTTTGAAGAACTCTGACTATAGCATTGCTGGGGTAAAACGAAGGATGACTCTGACTGGACATGACTTAGAACCATTATTAATGCCTACTTGTTTGGGAAGAGCAATGCAACATTATTTCTCCATCCTTATTATGTCTGCACTGTCACCTGGTGATCCTCTTATAGATCCTAGGAGGGATCAAGTGATCCAGAAAAGGGTCACCAAGTGACACTGAAGACATGATCCAGGGCTCAGGAGGGACAAGAGGCTCAGATAATCATCTTCAGGGTCATGTAGGGAAATTGCTTGGATTTGTTTCCAGTTGGATTCCACTAATAGTATATAATATCTGTAAAATACACAAAAATGGAACTACCTGAGAAGAATTCTTTTCCTGGAAAGAATTCCTGACACTTTCTCACATATTAGTACTTTGATTTAAAGAAAAAAAGCCTATAAATGCTAGTCATTTTTGTAAAAGGTATTTATAACTCTTTTAGTATAACCCAGGTATGTCTGTTAATTATTAATTCTTCATTTTGTTTTAAACATTCATTTAAAAATGGAGTAGCAATATTAGACTTATATCCCACACATCCATGTGATACTTTGTCTAACTCAATATAACATGAGGAGAAAACTGAAATACATTCAACACACACACACAGAGTAATAAAAATATCAAAGTACATTGTGGTTTTTTTTAAATGGAGTTATAGTAAGAATAAATTACTTTTCTGTTCAAAATTAGAAGCAAACAAAATTGATCCCAAGTGGGTGTCAAACTAATAACAAGAAGTAGCATAGATGCTTTAATCAGAAGGTATCTTTTCTCAATTTTAGATTCACTGGTTTGAAAGAACTAGACAAGTATCAAAATACAATCAAAGTTTATAACAAAGGTGTAAAGTTTTGTTATGAAAGAAAAAAAAGGATAAAATGTTTTTTACTTTGTAGCAGGTAATGAGAAAAATGACAATCAGTATAGAATGTCTAAATCAGCTTTAAACAGGAAACCCAGTTTGTGCCAAGTGACATAAAAGAAAAAAATGCAGAGATTATGTCAAAAAAATTGTAAAAAAATTATATCTCAAAGTTTGCCAACACCTATTCTCTGGCCAGAAAATGATAGATGTATATAACTGAAATACCATTCATACATTTCAGAATGTACTTCCCCAAAAACCCCATAAGAATACTATTTTTAAAAAATGCGTTTAAAGTTTTAAAATGTTTTAAAAATTGAGCAATAAGAACAAGTGTAGAACACAGATCTTTTTTCACAACTTATTTTGAAAGAGAATTTATATTTGAAAAGTTTAATAATAAATACACCATACTGTCAGGAAAAGAATTAGATAGTCATCCATAGATAAAATCTCTTCCTACCTAATCACTAAGGCCTTAATTCTGATTACGGTAGCCTATGAATAATTCTTACTAAATTAATGGGACTTCAAAGAAGACATGTCTGGGACTGAATATAATTAGCAGAAAGAAATGTATAAAATCTTCATGTACTTCTTTGTCGCTGTAAAAAGAATGAGTATCCAAATAAGCAGCCATGATGAATTTTCAAAGGTTTGTTTATGAATACTTCTGCTTACAGCAGAAATTAAGCAAGTTACAATTAATCATAACTGAATCTGAATATATGTTGCCATGATGGACTTACAATATTTATCTTCAAAAATGAACTTATTGATTATTATCTATATCAATAGAAGTTTTGGACTGCTTTCTAAAATCACCTGGAAATAGCTTTAAAACAGTTACATACTTCATAAGGCTTCAGACTCAGTATTAAATTATCCAGCAATGCTTTTCCTCATGGCTCAAACAGTTTTAGTTTTTAAGAGGTTTCATTTAACAATAGTTCCCACAACTTTAATTAGAAGATCCCTTCTTGGGTTTTACAGTTAATTATTTGTTGTTTTGTATGGTACCAACATATGGCTCAATTACCTCAAAATTAATAATTTTCTGTTTCTGGTTTTAATTACTAATTTTGCCTTATCTTTTTTTTAAATTTTAAGGTGTCATATTTTCCAATAAAGGAAAAAATAATAATGAAAGGGAACTAATAATTAAAGCCTCTAGGGGACAGAAATTAAGTTCAATTAAGGGGAAATTCTTTGCTTACATTAAACAGGAAACAATTAGATGCCACAATTAGGATGTACAGAAGTAAAGGCACTGTAGCATTGAAGAAAACAAAAGTGCATTGCTAGCCTATGTTGGATAACCTGGGTCTGCAACTGTGTTTAAAAAAAACTAAATAAAGTCTTAAAAATAAAAGGTAGAACAGAAAACAGTTATTTTGTCTGAATTTTTATAAAAGGTCAATCAATACATTTTCAGATTAAACTACTGGGAGAAAATTGATCTTTTCCCAAATATTCCTGTATAAGTTTACTGTCCAACTCCTTGGCAAAAAGAATACTCAGATCCAGTTTCCAGTTACCCTGAAATTGCAAGACTAAAAGGAAATTCACTCTGCCTTCAAAATTTCAGAATAAAACATAAGGCCTCTGAATTATACGTGAGTTGTTTTCTATAATGGCAATCTCTTGTAACATGCTTTGAGGATCATTTAATCAAAAGGCAAAATATAAATCTTCAAATGAATAATAAATAAAAGAGCTGTAGATAGCATTATGGGGCAGATGAGAATTTATAAAATCATTGTGGTTCGGAATATAGAGAGGTTTGAGTGTAGCTGATTTGAAAGGCAGCACCGAAAAGAGCATTAGAAGACATCGTTCTATCAGGAACCAGTGAAGCCAATGTCCCGTCCACTTCTAAACTTTAGAGAAAGCTTTCAGGACTTCAAAGAAGGACATGGTCTGAATATTCAGGGGAACAAAACAGAACTTGCAGAAAAGGGACAAAGAATCTCTCAGAAAGTTGAAGTAGTTGTGCTCTGAAAGAAGATAAAGGGCTGCAAAATTTTGTAACTAGTTCTATTTTGATCGAGTCTTCATCAACAATACAATATGAATTCCATCAGGAAAAAATGAAGAGGAGAATAAGGCAGCCTGAGGTAATAGGAACATGATCAGGGGGGAAGGATTCTTTTATGATTTAAACTTTTTCACTAAAAAATGAAAAAAAAATCACTAAGGATCACATAAAGACACAAGAAAAAAAGACATTCAAAGTTTCCAATACCTCTCCTAAGTTATTGCTTTTAGCAGAAGAGTCTTTAGAAGTCTCCATGAACATGCATCAGCTGTATCTTCAATAATGACTTGGTTTAAGATTACTTAGCAATTGTCTCCTGTCAAATGTGACCTTCCCATTCTGCTAAACTATCCAGGGAGGACATGATTCATGTCTTTTCTCTCTGGGTGGTTAAGATAGAAGCATAGCAATGTTCTTCACAAGGAATATATTGCCATTGAAGATATAACATTTCCTACTTTTCTAATCTTTAGGAGCCATAAAAACCAGTCTATTTCAACAATCTTTTGGAACCTGAATTAAAAATTGGAACCATTGGGAGGTTGGGGTGGGGCAAGGCATTTTTTAGCTTGCTTTTTAATTAAATCTTAGTATGTTAAATAATGGGATTTCATTCTTTTAAAAATCTTATTCATAGCTTTAGTTTTCATATGATGCAAAGCACCCATCAAGGGTACAAAGTGGGTGAAATAAAGATATAAATAAATAAAGATATAAATAAATAAATGCCTGGCAATTCAAATAAATTGTGTTGTTGTAATTCTCTCGTGGAGTTGTTTCTGTGTATAGCAAATTTGTGCTGCTAACATATTGCTTTTCTACTTTGGAGATGATGGAAAACGATGTTGCTGTTATTTCATGATGTAGAGCTCCGCCCAAGGACATAGACGTCTGCCATAACTTCAAATGATAAGCAAAGCTAAAAAAAGAGCTATGACGGTTTCATCATCAACTCCCCAAGTTTTGCTTTGCTTTCAAAAGTCAAATGAAAATTCAGCAAGGTCATGTAAAATCTGAGTTTATTTATAAAATTGGCTATATTCCAAGGGGATGTCTCTTGTAATATTAAAGATAAATTGTATACCATTTAGTTGCGTATTGAGTACATGATATGATTAAATTTGGAAAGCTATAAGGTTTTATTTTTTTATTACATTTGTATTGTGTTCTGAGATTGGTCTTTTTCTTTTATTTTCTTTTGTCTCTCATTGTATCTGTTTATCCTTTGTTTCTTTGTGCTGAACTTTGTTTTGTCTAATGGTTAAGGCACCAGGCTAACCAGGAGATTATGAGTTCTAATCCTGCTTTAGGCGTGAAAGATATTGGGTAACTTTGGTCCAGTCACTCTCTCTCAATCTTTACTATTGTTATAAATAACTCAAAGTGGCAAATATACATAATATTCCTCCCTCCTCCTATTCCCCCCACAACAACAACTCTGTGAGGTGGGTTGGTCTGAGAGACAGAAAGAGTGAGGAAGAGAGATGGGGGTGGGGAGAGAAGGATGGAGGGCAAGAAACTGACTGGCTCAACAGTGGACTTTCATGCTTAAGGTGGGACTAGAATTCACAATCTCCTGGTTTTAGCCTGGAGCTTAACCACTAGACCAAATATTCTATCTTCACACATTTATAATATTTCTAAATTACAAAGGATTCACTGGCATTCTCATATAGTATGAGTGTTTTTGTTTCCATTTCACCAATATGCAAATGAAATTCACAAAGTTTAAATGAAATTATTAAAGTTTCACAAAATATATAAGAACACAAAGGGTTCTTATTAAATTCAGTCACTGTTTGCTTCCCCCAATACAGTTGTCTTGCTTTGACTTTTTTTCTCCCAACCCAGCTGCTTCCTTGACAGGACAAACGAAGGTCAAAGGCTCTGTCAATGAGGTCAGAAGTTGCCAGAATGAGAACAAAGAATTTGATGTCTGAGTGCCTTTCTTTTTAAGAATAATGAAGGAAAGGAATGAATCCAAATTATCCTGCATGCATGTCAAATGTGGGAGAAAAAGAAAAGTAGCTACTGCCATGTGTGCTTCCCATTAGAAAATCTCATTGGATGAAGATTAATGTAGCTACAAATCCTTCTAGGTGGCTGCCCAGCATTTCCCTCTTAATTACTTTTCGTTAGACAAGCAATTATTTTGAAGAGATTCTGCAGGTCTCCAAAATGGGAAACTGCATCTAAATCATTTCAATTTTTTGTGAGTACATTTTGTACTTCAGAGTCTGCAGCAGAAAGAAAGAAAAATATCATTATTTTCATTTTTATAAATATGTGAGAAAAGAGTCACTCTGTGAATGAAATGGATAGTATGTACATTCAATAAACAAACAAAGAGGAAGGAAGACAAGAAAGTCTATTTACTGTATGCAGGATGGATGATTTACCAAAAAAACCAAAAAACCATTGTTTTTCTGTGCTGAAGAATGTAAAATGCTATCTAATGTTTTCTGCAAGATGTTCTTTGTTATATTTTATTTCCTTGTTGTTCCAACTCATCTAGAGTTTTTAGATGAATCTTTATTCCATCATTCCCAATATTTTTCTTAACCTTTTATTTTTCATTTTAGGATATGTAAAACTCTGACCCTTAACTTTAGCTGTTCAGTTAATTAGCACTCAGCAACTTGCATCTAGGATGCATTTCAGTGATTACCCAATCATACATGCAAAATTAGGTTACTCCATTCCATTAACTGTGAACTCAAAAACATGCTGGGAGTTAAAGGAAGAAATCTGCAGGATTTAAAAATCTATTTGCAGCTGGTATAACTTTGCCTTTGCTCATAAAGTCAATCAGGTCTTAACTGTTCATTAAACATCTCAAAATGTTAATGTTTGTCCATGGTGATCTTTGGGTATGCCTGGATCAATCAAAAGCAGGATTTTCCCATGTTTATTTTAATTGCCCAACACAAAAAATAAAACTGTTGAAATTAAATGTCTGCAGTTATAAAAGTTGGGTTTTTGTGTTCCAGTTTCAATCACCTCTGTCCTAGTTTATTTCTTAGGAACTCTGCCTGCTGAAAAACTGCCTGCAATCTTAATGGTTTTCCCCTGTCCATATATAGCCAAAATTTGAGATGTTCCTCTTATGGGTTAATATACTTATGAGTTTATTTGAAAAAAAAATTGTCAATTGTAATCACAAGGACTTGGGAAGGATACAATGACATTGAAAATATGCAAAATAAGTCGCCAACATTATTGGGAATTTTAGCTTGAATGAAGTAGATAACAGGAGATATGATAAAGATGTATAAAATATTGTGTGGTATGAAGTATGTAGAGAGAGGCAAGTATTTCTTTCTCTCTTATGGGGTATTCACTGAAGCTAATTCCAGCATAATTAAAGGAAATACTTCTTTACACAAAACATAAATAAGCATGGGAATAATTTCTATCTATATCTATCTATCTATCTATCTATCTATCTATCTATCTATCTATCTATCTATCTATCTATCTTATCCTATTCTATTCTATTCTATTCTATTCTATTCTATTCTATTCTATTCTATTCTATTCTATATAGATATACAGGTATATCAAGTTGATATCACAGTTTTGAATTTTCTTTTCCGGCATGACAACATCGGCAACTAGACATACCAAGGGCTTTAATTTGGTCATGTCATAAATTCCATTAGTACTCTGAAATGTCACCCAGGTTTTCTTCAGTAACATCCAACCAGAGAGGCCTATCATCATCCAGTGCTATATTATTAATGTTTACACTGTCCATAAGATTTTTCTTGGTAAAATACAGGAATGGTTTATTGCTACCTTCTCCCCTATAATAGGAAATGACACTTGTGTCATTGTCACAAAATGTATTATCTACCTACTTTATTGGCACTTCCCAATATAAGTGCTTGCTTGTCTTTAGGGGACAGCTGTGATGGCCTCCATGTGATTCTGCAGGGATTACATGCTCTTGGCAAACAACCTGGAACCTCCTAGAAATATTCTACCACCAGCCTAATGAGGTAGCATAACAGGACTTGAGAGAGTAAGATACTTAGCAACTACAAAACAGCACTTTCACACTTCTGTTTTAAAACAGATGTGGTCTCTCAAGACTTGTTTACTTCATTGGGAGAGGATTTGTCTAGAATGAATAACTGTTGAGCTCTGAGCTTGGCAATTTGGTTGCAAATGTTTCATTCCCATTCGAGGAGTCATCTTCAATGCACTTTGGATTGTGCTTGTCTGGGGGAGCACTGGCCTTTAAATACTTCTCTGAATCCTGGTCTGATTTTGGGTTGTGTGATTGGTTGGCTATAGTTGCTAAGTTTTAGTCCTACACTGAAGATGTCTCCTCAAATGGGGATGAAATGTTTGCAACCAAATTGCCAAGCTCAGAGCTCAAACCAACAACATAACTACCAGCCCGAGCTACTAATATTCAAAGACATTTCAACTAGAATGAATAACTGCCTGTTGGGCACCCAAAACATTCAAGGGTTTCTATAATTAGAATTCCAAATTTAATTTTCCTCAAATATATCTGATCTCCATGGTATTTCAGACCAATTTATTTTAAAAGACAGATTGAGACTACTGTCGACAATGTTAGCTTTAGGACTTAAATATGGATGGTAAAAAGAATGAAGATTCACTTTAAAACGATCCAAATTTGTATAATTGGCATTTCTTTATAATTTTATTTGAATGAGCAGATAGCATTATGCACAAACGAGTATTCTGATTTGGTACAGCTCTATCTTATTACAATACTTTAGAACTGGCTAAGATTTTCAACATCATCTCTTAATCAAGGCATAACATAGCATATTGTACTGTATACTCTTATTGCCTGTCTTTTTATTACGTCAAATTCTCTACTTTGTTTTCTGTTTCTGTATAAATCAGTTTATCCACTTTTTGCTACTTGAATATCTACCAACCTGGCATCCATTGCAAAACTGCAGATGTTATTAGCTTGTTTTTCCTACACTGATTTTCTCAATTATACCCTTGAAACAGGGGCTGTTTGTTTTCTGTAATAGCTTGCATTCTTTTTGGAAGCTTGCTGGTTTCATGCATACAGCAATTAAGTTTTGGCTTCTTGCTATTATGACAGTACTTTTTCTTTGGTAAGAAAAAGTAGATGTGTGTATACATCTGTAGAAAAAACAGTCTTTATCAGATAGTATTAATTATCAGATAGTATTAATTTTGCCTTCTATTAAGACATACTTCAAAAATGATTGATTTGGTTTCAATGACAACTCTTTTGAAGCTTAAGTGAAATTGATAAAGAATGACCCAAAGTCTCAGGAATAGGACTAAAATCATCCAGTTATCTTCCTCTTTCTTTTATTATATTTTGTAGTTTATTTTACCATGTAATTTTAATACAAAATTACACATACACTACCAATACGTATCTGGCACCAGATATTTGTAAAGTACCTTCCAAATATCTATGTCTTACCAGGTTGTCATTTCAACAAGTTAAATCTATAGGCTTATCTTGTTCACATTGTACTATAACAGGGTGTCAAACTCAATTTCATTGAGGGGGCGGGGGGGCATGGCCAGCTGGTTGGCACTTGTGTCAGGGGCTGCCTGTGGGGGCCCCAGAGTTCTGCCAGTGAAAACGGGCTCCTGAGTTCTATTTTCGGCTGTGACAGCCTCTTGCAATCCTCTGCCAGAAAAAACACCATTTTCTCTGGCAGAGACACCACAGGCAGGTCCTTTGCTGTTTTGAGGGTGGCCACATGGGCCAGATCTAAACACCCCTTGGGCCAGATCTGGCCCATGGGTCTTGAGTTTGACACCCCTGTATTATAAGATGGGGTTTCCATACATTTAAAGGCATCCAATGTCAGTACACAATGGTGTCCAAGAACTATATAACTGAATAGCAGAAGTAACAGTATGTAAAGGAATATCACTAGAAAGGATAAAGTTAAAATTAATGTTATATTAATTCGTGTTCTGATATTTCATAGCAAAACAGCTGGATTGCAAGACTCAAAACTGTTTTCAAAAGTTAACTGTCCTTGGCCATCTTTCTCAGCTGTAAAACTTCTCTGAGAAACTGTAACATGCTTGTCAATATCCACATATACCATTGAGCACAGGGCAGGGTGCCTCGGTTGGAAGAGATAGTACTCCATTCAGAGATCGACACATCGATTCCCAATCATAATGACACTTATAGTAAACCAGCCCTCTTTGGATTATCAAAATCATGGAAGTGAAGAAATTGAAGGATACAGTAATTGCTACCCGTTAAACAATTCCTTTCAGAATGAAAAAAGGAAAGACCACATTTTTCATTTGTGTCATTATATGTTTGGCACTGATGATTATTTTCACTGGATTTTTATTACAATTACAAACAATCATATCCTTTTCCAACCCGATGCAATGTATTTCAATCTTGTATTTGCTTAATGGCCATAATTTTTTAGTTGTGCTAATTTTTTAACTTAAACCTCATTCCTCATTTATTTATCACTCTTGAAAAGCATCTATTATATATCAGGAGCTTCTATTTATTTTAATTTTTTATTTATAAATAATTGTAAATAATATATCACTTTAAATAATAGATTACTTGTCTGTCTTTTGTTCTCATAATCAGTATTCTCCTTCCATTACATTTATGTATATCTTAGTATGTTATGAAGAATCACTGGAGAGATTGAGGGGGGAATTGTACATGCAAAATATTACTGATGGGTCCACAGTAGAAATGATCTGAAAAAATAGTTGCTACATTCCCAGAAAGATATTATTGAAAGCTACAGCATTTGTTCTTATGAAATTGCTTATAAGATTTCATAATCTTATAACAATTTGGTTTCCTTATATCTTTCATCCCATTTTGCTTTATAAAAGCTACACTTTAAAGACAGTATCTTACAAATGCTTTATCTGATTATTATGAATTGTAGTTTTTCATTCCTCGTGATAATTATCTACCTAGAAATTTCAGCTTGGCCTGATAAATAAACATAAATATATAGCCACCTTAAATTGATTGTGTTCTTCCATGCTACATAATGGAAGAATTGTATCCCGCTTTTCTTTTTGCTAATAAAATACTATAACTGGATACAAATACCCAGTCCAACACAAGATAAGTTACATTCTTCTAGATGAGGAATAGGTCATGAGTTCTTGGGCAAATCCAAAAGTAAGCCTAAATTGGGTGTGTCTTAGAAATTCCTGCTTTGTACAATGTAATGATATTGTGGCCTTTTTAATACTAACACTAATTAATACTAACACTATTTAATACTAATATGACTGAAATATCAACAACAGGCAGTCCTTGTTTAGTGATCATAATTTGGATCAGCAACTTTGTTACTAAGCAAAGCAATTCGTAAGTGAAAGATCACATAACTGAAACATTGCTTATGATTTTTCTTTTTCTTTTTTAATAAATTTTATTGAATTTACAATTAAAAAAAAACATAACAACATTGCATATGCAACAGAGAGAGAAAAGAAGAAAGAAAGAAGGGAAAGAGAAAAAAAAAAAAAAAGCTCGGTCTTGCGACCGAAAAAGGAGAAAAAGAAGTATAAAAGAAAGAGAAAAAACGAGACGGAAGAAAAAAGAAAATACATTAAAACCAGACAGATATCCTCTTTGACAGTCTGCAAGATCCAATTCTCCTACCTTACTTTAAATATACACATCTTATCACTATTTATGCTTAAATTACCCATTATTCATTGAACAGTTTATCTCTGATATAACCAATTATACCACGCATTCCAATTATTATCAAATGCTGAAGACTCTTTATTTTTAAGAGCTATGGTTAAATTGTCCATTTCTGCACAATCACATATTTTCTGAATGACCATTTGATCTGTAGGTAAATAGGATGATTTCCAGCACTGGGCAAATGCTAATCTGGCCGCAGTTAGAATATGAATTATTATATATTTCATCTTTTTAGGAAAATGTTTATCAGAGATCCCTAGTAGGAAGAACTCTGGTTTGTATTCGATTTGTTCTTTGGTTATTTCCTCCAGCCATTTTCTAATTTTTTTGCCAGTATTTCTGGGCTTCTTTACAGGTCCACCACATATGAAAGTAGGTTCCCTCTATGTTTTTACATTTCCAACATTTTGGACTAGAGTTTGGGTTCATTTTCGCTAACCTCGAAGGGGGTAAGTGCCATCTATATAACATTTTATACATATTTTCTTTGTACACCGCGGATTTCGTAATCTTAATGATTCTATTCCAGATCTTTTCCCATTCTGTTAATGTAATGCTTCTTCCAATATTCCTACTCCACATTATCATGTTCCCTTTCACTATCTCTTGCTCTAATTCTACCTCCAATAAATATTTATAAAATTTGGAGATATTCTTTTTATTTGATCCTAATAAGATTTTATCTAAGTGTTGTAATTTGCTATAGATTCCAAACTCTTTGATATCTTGTTTGTATCTGCTATGGATTTGTATATATAACCACTGATCAATCAATTTTCATAGCACAATGCAAACTAATAGCCAACACATTACTGTGAGAATGAGACACTACAAATGTTGTAAATATGGGCATTGGTCACAAGATTATTTTTTCAGCACCATTGTAACTGTAAACGGTCACTATCTCAGGTAGTTGCTAAGCAACTGATACAACTACTTGTAGCTCATAATAGCATTGGCACTCTCACCATGGTTTATATAGCACTATATTCTAGTGTTGTATTTCACTTATTTCTTCTATTGTTTCAATATTTTATGTATTTATAGTTCAGTATAGTTATGTATTTATATATAATTCAGCTTCCCAATTCATTAGATATGATTCTTTCAGTTAGTGATGGATGCCTTCTATTTCATGAATTGGGTAGAAAAAAACTGCTCTAAAGAAAATCAAAGAGGGACTAATACCATGAATTTTGAATGTTTATTATATCTTTATACAGAACCACCTGAAATGCTTTCATCCAGCATTCCAGACTAATAAAACCATTCAAAAGAAATTGGTATCTTTAATAAATAAGAATGCCAAGTAGGATTACAGAGTTAAATCAGATCATTCAATATATGTATGGTCTATATCAGGGGTGTCAAACTCAAGGCCTGAAGGCTGGATCTGGCCCACAGGCTGCTTAGATCTGTCCTGTGTGACAGCCCTGCAAACCGCAAAGGACTAACCCACAATGCCTCTGCCAGAGAAAATGGAGTTTGCAAGTACCGCATGTGGCTGTCCCAGAGTTCCGTTTTAACTGGCGGAGTGTTGCAGGAGGCTGTCGCAGCCGAAAATGGAGCTAGCAAGGGTTATGGCTGGCTGTCCCAAGCTCTGTTTTCAGAGTTGCAGAATGCCATTGCAGCTGAAAATGGAGTTCAGGAGCCCATTTTTGCTGGCAGACTGCTCGGGTCACCCACCACCACAGGCACTCCTGACATGATGCACAAAGTTTGATGTCTAACCAATAAGAAAGACATCTTGAATTTTCTTATATACATCCAACATAATTGCTTTTCTACATAAAAAAATTAATAAAAGTGCCAGTGTTTAAATTTACAAAGGATCTGCTTTATTTCCAACATGGGAATAGAAATATGCAGGCGATATGACTGTCTTGATTCCAAGAATGTTTTGAAAATTGTGTAAAGCTTCATACAGATGCCTTGATTTAACAAAGCTGAAGTTGAATTATCTCACTGAAATAGATTTGTGAACCAAATGGGATTGGATTTTGAAGCAGCAAATCATATTACAGAATAGAACACTTTTTGTATTACTTCAACTCTTTTTTACAATATTTGTAGGCTGCTATTTCTGTTCTTTTCTCAGGTCTGCTATTTCTATCTTTATAATGATGCAGGGAAAATCTTTTAAAAATTTATGGTAGTGAAACATCTGAAGATAGCCATCTGAAATACATAAGGATTCAAAATACTATGCCCCTTAAAGATACATCATTTCTGCTATTTCTATTCATTTTTGTCAGAAAATGAAGCTGTTGAAGAATTTTGGAAATTTCTCATTATATAGCCTAGGAATAAAAAAATATAAAATTAAATCATGAATTTTGAAATGGCTCAAATTGAATAAGAGTGACTTTGGATCTTAAATACAATCATTCCCTTTTTGAATCCTGGATCCTTAATTAGGGTCATTTTACATAAATAGTTACCATCCCCCACATTTTCTTACGTTAAGATAAGAAAAATTCCCTGGTCCTAATAAAATAGTCTCAGGTTATTTAATAAAACTTGAACCTACAATTCAATCAATTAACCAAACTAAATTAAGAAAAACTAATTTAAAATGTAGCATATGCTCAAACCTTCTGATGAAAATAAATTGCCTACAAAAGTACTAAATATAATTAATCAAGCCCCAAATATTTTTTCGCTTTGATTCAGTTTTATTTCAAAATACACTATTTTGTTATGATAACTTAATGAATATGTTCATCTCTGTTATTTTTGTTTAAGTTAGTGAAGCCACTCAATTGGAACCCCCAGAAAAACAATAATCCTATCCTAGTTGAATTCATGAACATTCATATAATGAAACTTGTACTATTTTTCTGTATAACACAGCCTGAAAAAATGGAATTATCAATATCTTTGAAAACTAGGCTAATACTACACGAACACATGAATTGTATATTTCTATATCATTTGTGAGTTGCCAAGATCTAAATATATGGATCTAAGGGATGCAGTTATAATATAAGAGTATGTGAAAGGTTTGCTTACTGCTTTGATTCCCTTTAATTTTTACTTGACAACTACAAAATATATTATAGTAGCAATATCTCTATAGCAACTTTTGAAATAGTTTCTTCTTGCCTTACTAAAAGGTGTCAGATGAAAAGATTCTTGAAATTGGACAGTTTTAAGTGCTACTTTTAAGCCAGAACTGTCCCTATCATAGTAATAATATAAAGCCTTGACAACTTTCTGACATTTTTGTGAATCAGAAATTGCTCATGAATTAGAATTTCTCCCTGAAAGCATCTGAAGCAAACGTAGTTACAAAATGTACGAAGAAAGGGGTATGTGTGTGTGGTTCATTAGTAGACACAGCTATCCTAGCATTTAGAAAGTTCTAAATAATAGCAATAGCACTTAGACTTATATACCGCTTTATAGTGCTTTCTAGCCCTCTCTAAGCAGTTTACAGAGTCAGCATATTGCCCCCAACAATCTGGGTCCTCATTTTACCAAGGATGGAAGGCTGAGTCAACCTTGAGCCTGGTGGGATTTGAACTGCCAAATTGTAGGCAGCTGGCTGCAGCAGAAGTAGCTTGCAGTACTGCACTCTAACCACTGCGCCACAGAGGCTCCTTTGCACTGCTTTTACATACAGCTAGTTCTTGACTTAGAACCATCCATTTAGCTACCATTCAAAGTTATAACAGCACTGAAAAAAATGACTTATGACTGATTCTTGCACTTATAATTACCACAGTATCCCTATAGTCATCTAATTAAAATTGGAGCACTTGGAAGCTAGTGTGTATTTAAAATGATTGTAGTGTCCCAGGCCATATGATCACCATTTGTGACTTTCTCAGCTAGAGTCTGACAAACAAAATCAAGGAGATAAGCTGAATTCACTAAACAATCATGTGCTTCATTTAACAACTGTAGTGATTCCCTTAACAACCATGCAAAATAGCTCATAAAATTGGGCATAATTCACTTAAAAACTGCCTTGCTTGGCAATGGAAATGTTGTTCTCAGTGGCAGTTAGAAGTCAGGAACTTCTAAAATTTCTACCAAATGTCACTGGTATCAGAATAAACAGCAAGCAAGACAAATCAATGGTTTAATTAGCAATGGATGACCCCATTGTCAAATGCTATAAAATATATTATTGAACTGTATCCAAATAACTGAATGTCCTATCCCACATTTTGCCCAGGGCTAATTTTCCAGCTAATGTTTCCAGCTAATATCTGTCTTCCTCTGCAGTAAACATATCCATGATGACAGTGAGATAAATTTTATCATAAAAGTTGTACAAGATAATTTGCCTTTTCTTTTTGGATATAATGCATACAAGGCGGCCACTTTTATGGAGTGTATTTGCGCCATGCACCTGTATTTTATAAAACTCATATGATAGAAAACTTTCTGAAAGCTATATCTTTTGGACATATCTATCTATCTATCTATCTATCTATCTATCTATCTATCTATCTATCTATCTATCTATCTCTATCTATCTATCTCTCTATCTATCTATCTATCTATCTATCTATCTATCTATCTATCTATCTATCTATCTATCTAGTCTAAGATTTTAAAATGTCTTTTCCTGATCCTAATGTAATCAAACTCTTTCTCAGTCTAATTTGGTGAATTTCCAATCAGATTTTTATTTTTATTTTTTAAAAAAGTCAAGACAGTAATCTGTTCCCAACAGTAAACAGGAAAACAAAATGGAGTTACTCTGACCTTCTAATCTCTCAGACTAGAATTATATAACTATCCCACTGACTCTGTAGCAATATTATCACAAACGAATCTGAAATTGCAATCATATTATAAAAACCACAATGATGCAGAACAAAAATGAAATAACTATTGGTGTATGTCTTGGGAAATAACATATTCCACACTGAAGGACATCTAATATGAGCACACAGATATATTTAAATTGTATCTTGTTTTTGCAGTTCCATAAAGATAAGAGACTGTTGCCACTGAAACTAGAGAAATGCTGTTCCAGCAATAATCAGAATACAGAATCAGCTACTGACAAAGATATCAGTAGATGTAAGAGACAGCATGATGTAGGTATTAAAGTATTTTGTTAGACTAGGAAGGCCAAGCTTGATTCCCTACCTTCCTTTAAACATGGAATATTTTTGTATGACTTGGGTCCAATTTTTGCCTTTCAATCCAGCCTATTTCACAGGTTTGTTGTGGGGAAAATCAGAGAACACAGTGCTAGGTCCATCATATAGGGCACACCTAGAGCCAAGAGGGGAAATATGTCTAATGGAGAAACAAACAGACACATTTATTGGGGTCATTTCAGATTTTCCTTAAGTGAAGAAACAAATTGAAAGGAAGAGATTCCAAATGTTACATTTTACATTGTCAGATTTGAGGAAAATCTGTGAGGCCTCTTTAACATCACGTTTTGTTTAGAAACATAAGTAAAAATCTTAACTCCAAAACATATACTACAGAATGTGTATTTCTTCCATAAAATCAATCATTTGGTGATACCTTATAAAACAGAGTTTCACTTTTAGAGACACAGGTTTGCAATGAAATCATTAGGCGATCTAGTTAACATATAGGAAAACAAAGTATAAATTATACAGTAAGGCATAATCCTTGCAAAACATCCAATTTCTGATACATTTTAGCAATGGAATGTTATCTCTGCTACTATAGTACCATTGTACCAATAGAACCTTTGTAATTTACTAGATCCATTTTGTATTTTGCTCTTCAACTATCTATAACTATATAACTAGTCAAATTGTTTAAACAATTGGTAAAATGAGCAAAAGAATATTATCAAAATAAAATTGATCAAGCTACTGTAGCATAAAGAACATTATTTCATTTCATCAATATTTTTTCTGGATTACAACTTTTACTTTATGGAGTACAGGTTTTACAACTTTTTTTTTAAAGTTGTCTTGGTGCTTAACATTAAATGCTGGGCAATGAAATAGTATTTAGTATTTCTGTTATTAATAAAAAAAACAGTCTGTATTTAAAATACAGAAATCTTGCTTGTCTTCTTCTGATTTATCTCTCCAAAGCATGTTAGCATATAGACAAATTCATATGCAGTGATGTTCAGAATTATACTGAAAACAAGTCACACGTCTTTACCCATACTAAGTATACATTCAAGGTGGTAACAAAAGCAGCTCGGAAATAAAGATTGGAAATAAAGAATAAAGTTTCTTAACAACATCCTTAAATGGTAAGTTCATAGTTTTGTGGCAGCCTACAATATTTTTTTTTTTTTTTTGGTTTTCTTTTGAAGTTGCAAAAAAGTTCATATCAAAGAAGGTACAGCAAGGTAAGAATTCATTAAACTAAAAAAAAGATTATCGCTGTAAATTGCTCAAGGGCCTGCCTGGGGAAACTGGTTAAATTTGAAAATGCATTCTTCCCACCACCACATACACATAGACATAGACATATACACAGCTCACTATTCTTTTTTAAAATAATGTATCAGTTTCATTTTAAACAGCATATACCCTCAATGCTTGAGTACATTATCTTGAGACATAGTGGGATTGTTAGCAATATATTAATACATTATTTATTATTTACCACCTTATAATACTTCTATATCACCCTATTCCAAAAAGGCTTCTAGGTGTTGACAATAAAAGAATAGCATAGATAATGATACAAATTATTTCTTAAAATTATCAAAATAACAACATCTTAAAATGGGGATCAAAATCAGCTATTAGTATCTTTGACATGGATGACATAGCAGTGGTCACACACATCTAATTCTTCTGAAAAAAATGCAGTTCTTATTTTCTACAAAGGCAACATAGTACACTCCAAATGAAAAGGTAGAAGTAATAAAATTATGTAATGGCTGGGTCACAAAATTGTTTCTTTAGGAAGGGAAGGATCATTTTCTCTTTCAAAATAGTTCAAGTACTCTCAAAGAAACATTGAGCATTTGCTAAATCAAGTTATTCAGCTGACTGCATTAAGGAGACAGGTGAGAATAGAATTCATAATACAAAGAACTTTATCTACTTTTTCAGAGTCCACAAATTGAAGCAAATCTCAGATAACCTTGCACGATTTAGGCTCAATCTACACATCGTAATCTACTGAAGTAGATTCCAGACCTGAGGAAATTTGATTGGTTTCATCAGCAAAATCTTTAGCAAAAATGTCACAATAACCTTCCAGCGAATGTCCTGTGCATCCGTACCCTATAATCACCAGAAACCTTAAATAACACCACTGCAGCACATTTGACTTATGCAATAAGAACAAAGAAATACTGACTTTCATTGCTTTGATCGCCATACAGTATGTAACCCAAACATGGGCTCTCTTTGGCAAGATGTTATAACGGGTCTTCTTCTTTCTCCAGGGACAGTGTTTGGGAGGAACAATCCAGTCCTAGACTCTTACTTATTGGGTGATCAATTGCTCTCATCTGTCCTCACTTCTGTTTTTTAATTTTATATCTCTGTCTTGGCTGAGTGAAGCTGTTGGGGTTCTATGAATGTTTGAAGTTTGTGGGGACTTGAATAGGAAAAAAAAAGGCTTTGGCAAGCCCACCACGATCAAGTGGCTTTGAGTTTTGGATACCATGATTCTCAGACCTGGACATTTCCCATCTTTGATTCTGGATGGTGTTGCAGTTCCTCACTCAGACCTAGGACACATTTTTTTAGTACCAGGCTTTGAGAGAGACAAAAATTAGGGGCTGTGACAGATATTGACATTGAGATATAAAATGTGTTATTTCAACTAGAAATGCTGATGAATATAGAGAGTTAGCAATGGATCTATGAGCCTTTCCAGGTGTCATAACCTTTATACAGTCTTTGTAAATGTATGGAATACCACACAACTGCAGTGAATAAAGTATTTAGGAAATCAACACAATAATTTTTCATATTTCACCAGTCAAATAAGAGAAAGAATGTGAACAAATTAATATTAACTTCTATAAATAAAGTCTATTATACAGTAAGCTAGGATAAAATGGCTTGTTTGTATACAGTTGGGGTTTTTTTTACCATCCACCTTCACTTACCATTCTACCATCCAACATGTTTTGGGAGGACTGATACTTGGGAAAAACAGAGGTGGATTGGGGCACCTGTATCTGTATATGTGTCTGAGAGATTTAAGTTTATTGAACATTTTCTTCAGTACTTAATATGGAGATGTGTTAATATCTAAGTATTTCTTACTGTTGTTACATTTGAATTTTCATGTATTCTTAATGGCTGACACATTTTTGTAATAGTTAAAAAAACAGTTCAATCTGTTTGGGGATAAAAAATTGAAAAAACATATTAATGTCCATTTCCAGTGGTAGGAAAACTAATAGCATTGGGGGGTTTTTCCCATTTATTTTTCACTGTTCTCTAAAAACTGGGGACATTTAAATATTTCCAAAGAATAAACCATTTGAATAAAGAGCACATCTAATGGTAGATAGTATAATTTTTGCATTTGTGTTGATGGGAACTTGTTTTTAATTTATTTTAAGATTGTTTGCTATACAGTCACTTGCACAGACGGGCGGCCATATAATTTAAATTAAATACATTAAAAATGGATACATCTTAGAAAAATATGTTGTCTCAACATTTAAAAGGAAATGGAAACAATTATAAATAAAACCATCATATAACAAAGTTCTTCATATGGTGACTTCGTAGCTTATCAGTTCCACATTTTGTTTCTTCCACCAGATATCTATCTACAAGTTTTAACTAGACAAAGAGTATGGTCAGCTTTATTGCTTCAACAATATATAAGCAATTAGACAAGAGAAACATATAACAGTCTGGAAAGTGAATAGTTTAATATTAAGAAACTCCAGTGTGTGATTCTCTCTTCATATTGCATCCCAAAGCTCTAAAATGTAATTTTTCTTTAAATCTGAAAAAATGGGACTTCAAAAATTATATCTGGCAGATCTTTCATGATTAAGAAAAATGAAGGTGCTAACTGGCAAGCAGGTGCAATATTTTTGCTATGAAATTCTGCAAATTTTTGCAATTCCTACAAAGTATCTTTAATAATAAAATTTCAAAGATAATCTAAATGAGTTATGCATACTGAGATATCTACTCAGTTTTGTTAGCTAGCAAATGTCATTTTAAAAATTACTTTTTTTTTACATTTCATATTTTGAAAAAAACAGGGGAAACTTCATTTCTGTTGTCCTGAATGACAGGAGTGGAGTTAGTGAGTTAAAATTATAAAGTAGATGTCAGATGAAATCTCCTGACTGTAGGAACTGCCAGCTAATGGACAGACCACACATGAACTGGTGAATTCTTCATTGGATGTCTTTAAACAGGGGCTAGATTTTCTTTCTAAAATATTCTACTAGATCCTGGACTAAACAACAATTAGGAGAAGATGATGTCTCACATTCTTCCAATGTTTGGATTGTATGATTTCTAATAGTATTTTGGATCAATTCATTTATGTTGAAACATTTTAAAAAAAACTTTTGAATAATGGAAATCTAAGTTGATTTTTGTCAAGTTGCTTTGTAATTTATTTAATTAAAGTATGTTTGTCATTTAGCCCTTTAGTGGTATTGCTATTTCTGAAGTTCTGCCTCTGTTATTTAGAGGAATCAAGTGCTACTTTTACACTAGTAATCCTTTTTTATAGAAAACTGAAGAATTCATACGAAATTGACATTAATTATTTACATAACTTTTGAATTAACTAACTTGAACATTCTGTTACATTATAAATCAGTTGAGTTTTGCTTTACAGAATGTGAAATTAGTCTCTGATGAACTTAAAATATGGTTGAGACAAAATAAAATTTGCTTCATGAATAGGAAGCATCACAGAGAATGTTAAGTAAGAGTTGGCTGCAATCACCTTACTATGAAAGATATAATTCAGAGTTGGAACATTAATTTCATATGATGTGTCCTATTAAATGCCACAAAATTATTAATGAACTTTAGATTGATTATTGCATGTCAATGATGCAATGGTTTTCTTGGCAATATCCAAGCATTCATACTTGTCGAGAAGCTGGTGGTAATATGTAGAAAACAAGATGATAGCAAGATGAAGGAATTTTTTCTTGTAGAGAACAATTCTTGACAAAGCCTAGGCTTTAGCCTAGGACTGAAAGAGAAGTAAAGGTGTTTGAAGCATTGAAGGCCATTTCAGATGGGATATTTTTTTTAAAAAAAAATTAAAGCAAGTTATGCAATTTGCAAGAGGCCCACACTATATCCATGTTTTGTGGGTGTGAGCTCTTTTATTCCATCAAATTGAGTCTGGCAAAAGTCATCAGACTATGAGTTGTTGATACTGCACTATTATATAAGGTCTATTGGTTGCATTTGATCATTGCACTGATTTAGATATAAAGCTGTCTTTTTTCCTTGCTATTCAGGCAAAAACTAAAAGTCTGATGTATTGGGTAGTGGGTAAGTATGATAGTAAATAGATTTGATTTACAATTTATCCAGTCTTTTCTGTAGGAGCTTCCTAGGCTGTAAAATATGGCCAATAAACTGTCTTCTTTTTGTTATGGCTTTCAGAAATGACTTCAAGAAATACTAGAAAACAACAGTGGGGCAATATTTTGGCAAGGGAGCTCTATTTTGTTGCTGGAGCAAACCTATATAAGCCAACTGTAGGTACTCAACTTACAACAGTTTGTTTAGTGACTATTCAAAGTTACAAAGGCACTGATAATAGTGACTTATGACCATTTTCATACTTATGACCATTGCAGTGTCCCCAAGGTCAAATGATCAAAATTCAGACAATGGCAATTGACTGATATTTATGACAGTTACAGTGTCCCAGGGTCATGTGGTCAACTTGTGCGACTTTCTGACAAGCAAAGTCAATGGGGAAGTCAATGGGGAAGCCAGATTCACTTAACAAGTGTGTTACTAACATAAGAAATGCAGCGATTCGCTTAACAACTGTGGCAAGAAAGATAAAAAATGGAACAAAACTCACCTAACAACTGTCTCACCTAGTAACATAAATTTTGGACTTAATTTTGCTTGTAAGTTCAGGATTACCTGGAGCAAGCCATAATATTGGAGGCATGTGTGACCAATAGATGTTTCTTTTAATCTAATAGTACTTTATATTTTTCATTATACAAGAGGGAAGGGCAGAGCTGGCGTCCCGGCGGTTGGACAGGAGATCTTGATTCTCCAAGATCACCATGGATATCTCAGCTGCTGGTCAGTCCCCATGGACCTAAACCGTCCCGTAGAGATGGTGATTGACAAGGGCATGTCCTGTTGATCCCAGGGAAAACCCTTTTTGACAGCGGCGGAGAGGCAGCCTTCCAAGCTGCTGAAGCTGGGGCAGCTCCGGAACGGAAGAGATTGGAAGAAAGTGTGTCAGCTTGGTGAGATGAACTTTTACTTATTATTTCTTGGAGAGAACACCCTGAAAAAATGAAAGTGGACTAAAAGTGAAGAGGAAAGAGTTTAAGCGTGATTAATTGTCAAAGTGAAAGTTTTGTCCCCCCCCCCTTTTTTTTTTATTGTAATTTTGAATTTGCAAAGGTGTTTTACTTTAAGCTGGACTGGTACTTTTTAATCTTTTTATTTCTGTTTGTATTTCTTTCTCTTTTTCTCACAATGCTTTTGAAAATTATTTTTTGATTAAGACTCTTCTGCTTGACTTAAAATTGATTTTTCTCCCTTTAAAAAAAAAAAAGGGAAAAGATTTTACTTTTTTTTCTTTTAGTTCCTGGCTGTAGATTGAGGAGGGGGAAGTGAAAGTGAAAGAAAGTAAGTAGCACTGCCGCCCAGAGGCTTGGACACATTGTTTTTTTTTCTTTCAGTGTAGTAGTTAGTGTTGCAATCAAGGACTCTGAGCTGTGTATTGGAAAAGATAGAGATGAGCATGGCAGTTTGTTTATTGAGGTGCTCATTTGTGAACAGATAGCTGGAGTCTGAAGTTGAAGTTGAAAGAAAGAAGATTGAAGTGACCTTGAAAAACTCTGAGCTGACTTATCAAAGAGCCTTGGATATTTGGCGGCAGAGGCTTCTTTTATATTACGATTGTTTTTTACCTTTTGCCTCCCTTTCTAACCCCCCCCCCCCATTAGTTGGGCTTTTCTTTTCTCTTTAATTGGATTTTGACCTTTTAAACCAGGAACTACAATGTTAACCTTTCATTTTGGTTTTTTTTTTTTTTTTGGTTATTAAGAGGAACATATAGAATATTTTTCTTTTCTCTTTTTGCCTTTTTAGTTTTTAGATCTACCATTGCAAATAATTGGATTAAGGTATACAAGTGCCTGAAGAGTTTCTTTTTCCTTTTTTCCTTTGGAATGGCAACTGTATGCCTTCGATTTTTTTTCTTTTCCTTTTTCCTCTTTTTTTTTCTTTTTCTTTTTTCTCTCTCTTTCTTTACAGATAAGCATTACAAGATGAGTAGAAAGACAACAGCCCCAGCTTCTTCGATACCAAGCCCCTCACCATCTGGAGGACAACGATCTATACAGACAATATTACAACAAGAAAAAGAGAAAGAGAAGGAAGTGACATTACAGATGATCATGCAAGGAATTCAGAAAATTGAACAAAAAATTGAAAAGACAAATGAAAAAGTGGAAAATATCCAACAGATGATGATGAAAAATGAAGACAGATTCAAAAATATTGAAGAAGATATACAAAGAGATAAGAAAATTAGAGGTATTGATACTCGTTTGAGCGATAAAACGATGGATTAAATAGTTTAGTCATGGATGATTAATAACTAATAAATATATAAACATATGTTAGTTTGACAATGTGAAGACTGATATAAACTGTGAGTAAATAGCTACAAAAGTATAGCACAAAAGATACGTAACCAACTGACACACTGTATGTATATAAAATGGAAGCAGATTTTATGTTTTTGTATGTGTATGTTTGTGTTTAAACATAAAAAACTTTATTTTTTAAAAAAGAAGGGGAGCTAAATAACAGAGAACAGATTAAATAACATAGAAGTTTCAGTCCAAGAACAGTTGCAGCCAAACGACTAAATTATACCTCTCCAATATATTGGGCAACAAACAAACTAAACAAGATAACCGGAATATAAAGGGATTTTTTTTAAAAAATGCATGGACTATCAGATAAAGAAGCAAAATACTAGTGACAAGGGAACAAATGAAAGAAATAAGTAACAGAAGATCTGGCTATGTACCTTTGGTAAGCTATACAGAAAAAAATCAATCTAGGAGCAGAATAAATCCTCTAAAAACAGGTCTGAGAATATTACACTCAAAATGAGAAAAGAATCTGAAAACCAAACTTTGGGGATAGATTAACTGCAGATGATATAACGGTTGATACATAGTCATAATAAATTTTCATGCCAGTTCCGACACTAGTTACTTCAGAAAAAAAGAAGAAGGGGCAAAAAAGATGAGAATCTTACAAAATATTTTAAGCATATATTTATATTGTGTGTGTGTACACACTAAATAAAGGAAGTAATTATGTAGATATATTTATCCTAGGCAGAGTAAACACTATCAAAAGCTGTACTTATTCATAATGATACTAATGAATTTTTTTTTTTGCAGATATGTGCTTCAAACTGAACAAGTCTCTAGTGTAACCTCTATGCTTGCTGCGATTTCTGAGTGATGAAGGCCACACATCTTAAAGTCACTGAGAAACAGTGCTCTAATCCAACCTATTATAGGATCCTTCATTATCTAGCATTACACTACATTACCAGATATATTGTGTAACATAAGCAAACAACTAGGAAATAGATGTATATAAGGCTAAATTTGGTTAGAAAGCCATTTGCCAAGTACAGTACTTCATGATCCAGGGTTACCAAATTCCAACCACTAAAACTTGAACCACTAGATCAGGGCCAGATGCATCACGTGCTGGCCGTGCCCATGTCTGGTTTAGCAAAGGAGGAAAAAGTCATGATACGTCAGAAGACGCTGCTGTGACGCCGTGAGTTTGACACCCCTGCACTAGACGACAACAAAATATTATTTTTCTGTATCCTTCTGCTTTCATGTAGCAGCTATTCCATTTTTTCCCCTAGCCCTAGATTAGCAATGGAAATGAGTCACATTTTTTTTCTAGGTGGTATGAAACATTAGCAGAAAAGTTTTGTCAAAATCATTTCTTTTTTAAAAAAAACTCAAATGTATTTAAATAGCAAATGAAATAACCATTGCCTAAGACCTGGTTACTTGAGAGACCATTTATCTCCCATAGTATCTGCCCAGCTAATTTGATCCAGCAGGTTGGTGTGCTACTGGTTTCTTTGACATCTATTGGAACCATAGGTGTGCACTTTCTCTGTCTTAATGTTTAACCTCTGAAATATAATTATCCCTGAGATCTAGATGCTGATATTTCAAAGGGCCATGAACCTCTGCTCTTTTCCAGGCCTTTGGTGAGAATGATTGAAGCCCCTTTTGGATAATTTGTATTTGCTTCTTGCTGTTGCCTGATTTTTTGGCCAACTTTTGTTCTTTGTTTTTGTTGTTGTATTGTTCCATTTTTACCTGTGAATCACTCACAGTTGCTGGGAGATGGGTGCTGCTCAAATTCAAGGAATAAGGTGGACAAAAATGCCAAATGCAGTCTTAACATCTGGCTGACCATGTGACAAATAATAAATAACAATAGTAATTGACATAAAAAGTGTAAACATAATGTGCTAAGCTTTCAGAATCTAAACAGATAATATGTGGGTTCTGAACCCATTATTTAGATCTGGTTCTAGCATAGAAGATATCTGTAACTTGGTCTATTTTTTTAACTTCTCTAGTATAAACATGTTTGCCTTTGACCATCTACTTTCATGCTATTCTGACCTGGACTATACAATAATAAGGGATTAAGATTATTAAGGTCATTACATTTTAGTTTGAATTGAGTCCCTCACAGTTTAACAAGCAGATATAACTGCATGCAACATATTAAATTTAACATTTAATTTATATTTTAGGCAAAATTTTCATGCTGCCTGAAGATAGTTTGGAGCTAATTAAAATCTACTTCCCTTGGCTTTAGCTGATTTGATCTATTATGTTGTACTGCAAAGGCTGACCACTTTGGTAATTCAAAGAAAATAAATGATCAAACATCTGAAGAAGTTACAAAGGTTACTGCATTTCTTGGATCATTAATAAATCAAGTTGTTCTGGATGAAGGTGAAGGACAACTTGACTTGAGATATATATTTTCTTAAGCATTTTGCAAGATGCAATTAGGGTACATATTGCTGATGGGTTGGAACAGAGACTAAACAGAAGCTAGCTCCCCAAGTGTAGCAATTATAGTGCACGATCAAAGGATGAAAAATGAAACTCATGTTCACTATCTTGAGACATTAATCCAGCCAGAAGTAAATAACTTTTTACTAGCCAAGACTACATTTGAAAACAACGTAGCCAAAATAGATGTAAGAAGAGAACAGGACAATTATTTATACTCACATCATAGGAAGGGAAAATCTGAGATTTGGAGCTAGTTATTTCGCAGGGAGAAGTTAAGTTTTCTTGATTTGCTAAGACAAGGCTTGCCTTGGCTCTTTCACTAAAAGCAATTTGGCTAACTTATCACAAGTTATTACAATTCATGGAGGGAGAACTAGTTGCCTCATCTTACATTAAGGCAAGAGGAGGCTTCTTCTAATTTTGCTCCTTTTAAAGGCCAAATGATAGAAGCTATGCAAGTTTGGCTATTAGTATCCTCTGGCAATAGTTGATATTCCAGGTGCAAGCATTTATGAAACAGAAGGCATCAGCAGCAGTTACTCATGCCTTGTCATCTCATAAGCGAGATGTGCACTAAATGAGATTGACCTTAAAGACATTCTAGTAATTGAAACTATTGCAAAATGCATTCAGTATTCCCATATAACACTAGCATTGTAGGAATGTCCAAATATAATTCAAAGGATTAGCTGATCACCTTTGAAATCCTACATGGTTTGAGATTATTCAAATGTAGAAAGTGCTTGCCCAGTGTGCCTGCAGTGAGTCCCTTAGTCCTATAAAGTGCAACAGGAAGGGATTAAAGATACCATTTCATGCAGGAATTCCTCTTGTGGAGTGCCTTCTTACCAGAAGTAAGATTTGTGCCCTCATTCCTGATTTTTAGAAAACTTCTGAAAAGTTAGCTGTTGAAAAGAGAATTCAGGGTTTGAGACACAAATTGTACCTAAAATGAATGAGAACACTAATACCATGACTTTTAAGTGTGGAATATTATATGATGGTTCATTCATACATGGTTATTGTGTATACTTATTAGGCTAGGACTATGATTTTGTATGTTTTTTAACAGTTGTCTTGTTTCCCTATAGTGCTCTATTACTGTACTCTTTTTTTTATGAGCCACTTAAAATAGGAAGATCTGAAATGGCACAGGAATAATAGCAAAAAAAACCCAAAGATCTAAATAAAAACTGTCACTAGTAACATAACATTTCTAAAATGTATACAAATTAATTCTCACATAAATCCAACTATTATTTGAACTGTTGTCACTTTCTTAATTCCTGAAGGACTTACTTTTTGTTTTAAATAAACTTTATTGAATTTGTAATACATTAAAAACATAAAAATATATCACTCAATAACAGCTATTTGTGGTGTTTATCGTGTAACAATCATTTGTGCAATATTTACAGATATTAATTTGTGCATAATTATATTCTTATTCTATCTTTATTCTATTCATAATTACCTATTCTTAATCTGTCTCCAATCAATCCAGCCATACCATTGTTCCCATACCTTATAAAATATTGAAGCTTCCTTATCTTTTAAATTCCATTTCAGCACAATTCATAACTTTTTGTATAACCAGTTCCTCTACGGGTATATATGGCTGTTTTCAACATTGGGCAAAGGCAATCCTGGCAGCAGTCAATATGTGTAATAAGTATTTTGTGCTCTTTATGTATTTTTTTTTTGAAGATCCCCAATAGAAAGAGTTCTGGTTCTAGGTTTAATTTTTCATTGGTGATTTCCTGTAGCCAATTTTTGATTTTAAGCCAATATTTTCAAGCCTCTGGGCAGGACCACCACATATGATAATATGTTCCCTCTTTTTTTTACATTTCCAACATATTGGACTCATTTTAGGGTACATTTTTGCTAATCTCGAAGGGGATAAGTGCTACCTATAGAATATTTTATATGCATTTTCTTTGTATGCTGCTGATTTTGTTAATTTGTGATTTCTATTCCATACGGTCTCCCAGTCTGATAACTATATGTTATGACCAATATTTTAACCCCATGTGATCATACATCATTTCACTACTTCTTCTTCTATATCTACTTCTAGGAGATATTTGTAAATTTTGGTAATATTTTTTTTTAATCTGGTCCTAATAAGATTTTGTCTAATTGTTGAGGTTTCAAGTATATTCCGTACTCCTTTACTTCTATTTTATATCGGCTTTTTATTTGAAGATAAGCCCACCAGTCTACTCGTAGCCCTTGTTCTTGGAGCTCCTTACTTTTTCATGTCACCATCAATTTAGAGAAGAGAACATTTTGAATTATTGCTGGAGATTTTCAGTGGCTATAATAGTTGGCCATAACAGTATACATATTTCATGACAAATATGGAAATAATGATCAAGCAGTATTTATGCTATTTCATACATTTATTATTTATTAGTGTTTTATAGCAGTCCTGTTACCTCAGAGAGACACTTTCCCCAAGCAAATTTCCTAAAAATATTTGCCCTACTTTTATATTACATACTTTCTAAAGCAGTTACACTGGAGTTGTTTCAATTTCTAAAGCATAGTCATTCTGAATACATTTTCTGAAATTGAAAACTTTTTCATAGCTAATGTTCATTATTTTTTTATAATCTATTTCTGTGTATGTCAGATGTATAGGTAGACTTTAACTTACAATCATTCATTTAATGATGATTCAAAGGTACCACTCTGAAAAAAGTGATTTATGACCATTTTTACAGTGATGAACATTGTAGCACCTCAAGTGACATGATCAAAAGTTGGGTGATTGGCAACTGGCATGTTTTTATGTTTGCAGTACCCTGAAGTCTTGTTGTTAAGAGAGTTGCCTCATTTTGCAACCTTCTACAAGCAAAGTCAATGGGGAATCCAGATGCACTTAATAACCATATTACTAACTTAACATCTGCACTGATTCACTTAATGTGGCATGAAAGGTCACAAAATGGGGCAAAACTCTTTTAACAACTGTCTTGCATAGCAACTGAAATTTGGGGCTCAATTGTCATCATATGTTGAAGACCATATGTATGTTTACGCTACTGAAACTATTGCAAGGTCAAAGAAATAGATAAGTGAACTTGAATAAAACATTTTATGACTTTTGATTATAGCCAAACTCCAACCAAGTTTCTTCTGTGCAAATGAAAGCCATATGAATACTTATTTTATCAATTAGGAGGAATAATTGGCATCATTTTCTTAATATTCTGTTTCAGTAAAAATCACTTTTTTCAAAAAAACAAAACAAAACATATTCTCTCCAATTTGGAAAACAATTCCAGTATCATCACCTCTGCAATCAAATCAACTAGGATCAAAATAGATATTAAAGATATGACAATGGCAACAAGCAATTTGTTATATATTAAGTACTTGTAGAGTAAAGCAATTGTTGTTGTTTAGTGTATTGTCTTTATCAATTAAAGTAAATAAGAAAGAAATCTATCTACAATTTTCATTTTAAGAAACCTTATAGGTTATCTAGCCAACACTTGGCTTTGTGCAGAAATCCACCAAATTATCCATTACAAATGTAATCCATGAGATTACTTGCTGGAGGTCATGAGAAACCTCCAGCAAGGAGAACTCCATTGTTGTTCTAGGCTTATTTTTTCACCATTTAATAGCTTCTCCAGCCTAGAAATTCTTCTGACTAGTCAATTTCTTTGAATAATAATTTGCCAAGCACTTCTTTGCATATTCTAAGACCAACATCCTTCCTTTAAAAACAAAATCCAATAATCCTGAATCTGCTTTTCTTTCAGGCAGTTTGTTTCATTTTTAAAAAATGTTATCCATTGTTGGCTTCATATTTCCAAAACTGTTCAGAGTATTAGCTCCATATATATTCACTTACTTCAGGCCCTTCTTTAAAATAAAGAAGCTAAGCAGTTAGTTTGGTTCTTAGTTACTTGGTATGCTGGTTTCTACTATTTATTCTGAGATGAAAGACTGAGTGAATGAAAACTTTTGATATTTTTTTAAATTTTTTAAAAATCTTGCCTTTACTTGAGCTTAGAACACCTTGAAGTAGTAGTGTAGGATCGCATGATGTGGAGACACTATAACATCATCACTCCTTCCTCTTCCTATTTTCCCCACAAGTGAGGTAAGCTGGGCTGAGACAGAGTGACTGTCCCAAAGTCATCCAAGCTTTCACACTTAAAGCAGAATTAAAACTCACCGTTTCCTGGTTTCTACCTGCTGCTCTTAACCACTAGAGCACACTAGCTCTTTTATTATTTTAAAATAATAAACTGAAGCTGTAATCTTGTAGCTAAAACTACCAAAGGTAACGAACAAGAAGAAAAATCCTTGTTATATTTTAGGGTCAGCCCAGTGCTGCTGAATGAATTACAAAAATTATAACAATTATAAATACTTCTAAGAATTTTTCCAGTTTGCACTGTTTATTCCAGCTATACAATCTGCACAGTTCCGGAACATTTCTATTTGTATAACACAGTCACACAGAATTCTGCATGCTGTTTGTTGAAATATATAAAACTGTTTTTCCATCATTGTATAATTATCATTATAATTATCCCCACGGTTGCAAATTAGTCTATAATAGGGACCGGGAAATTGCAGCTCTTGAATGAATCTGACCTCCTGAAGGATAGTGTCCACCTCCCACAGTACAGTAAAGAAGAAAGGCAAATGATAGCAACAAGACAAGGAGAAAGAAGCAGCTGTGCACTCAGTGATAAGGTTAAGTGAGCCTCTTTAAACAGTTTCACATGAATTATAGTTGCCAACTAAGTCTTTAAGTTTAAGTCAAAAGCCCTCAATCCATTTCTGCAATGATAAGTGCCATTTTTGAGAAGGATTATGTACAGAAAGTACTGTTATCATCTGCTTAAACAATTACAAGCACTATGTTAAGTGGCATATTAGATGAACACATAACCATTCTCAATCTTCAAGCTTAAATTTATTTGAGTATATTTTATCTGAGATTGTGGATGATTTGCTTCATTATAACACATACCATGTTGCTAGGAATATATACTTATGTCTTTTTAAAATTGAACATGCACATTTAAATGATTTTTAGATGATATAAATGATACACACACACACATTCTTTAGATTATCTGTAACAGAATGTTATTTTATTTATTAGATTATTCCTGTAAATAAAACATATGTCCAGACATGTTCATACCAAAACCTAATCAAATCTGCATCCAAACACATTTTTCTTAAATTAATTGTCATTTATCCTAAGTGGGCAATGTCCTTATCCATCTACCAGATTTATTAAATTTATATTCTGCCCCTCTCACTCATCAGGTGACTCTTATTACTGGGAATACATATTTATCTGATTCTTAAGAAGAGACAAGGAAGCCTCTGGAAAGAAAATCAAGGCTTGGATTCTTGTGAATTCAGAATAAAGTGTAGGAATGTATTACAGTTAAACTACATCAGTGATCAATTACAAAGGTCAATCTTAATTGGCAAGATGAGAAGTTAATATCAAAGAAATCAGATAAACTAATTTGGACTCAGCTCTTTGCAATTAGAAAAACAATTCCACTACATGCATGATTTCATGAAGCAGGGATTATGGGGATGGTTCTTCATACCACCCCCTTCTCTGTCACAATGTAAAGCATCTTGCTAGAATTTCAGAAACGAAGACCTGACTCTTCCAGGGGATGGGGTTTGAGGAATTTTTGCATGTTACGAAGAACATTTTGCTATATAGCAAATACATATGCACATACTTAATGACTACACCTATATATACAATGTTATGACTTGCTATCTGTCTAGTCTTCTATTAAGTGCCAGAGTTTATCTAAAAGGAGGTTGAATGTATGAAATTCAGATATAGAAGCAATGCAACTATCTATGCCTTGTCAGTTCTGATTGACTTTTCTTTGTATAAAGATAACTTAGTCTGCCAAATAAGGCAGAAGAATTTGAAAGGAGTTCAATATTAACACAATATAAAGCACAAGTTACTGGTTTCAATTTTAAATAACCAGGTTTGAACAATTGACCCAGATGCTTTCACTTTCAAAAAAAAAAAAAGATCCAGTTCTGCCAGGACAATAATACTGGATTTGAATACAGGACTTAGATTTTTTACCTGATTGACCAGGTGGTGGAACCCCTAGAGATCCTCTTGGCAGGCATAAAAACACAGTGAGTACAGCTGCTTTGTTTCCTGAGCAAGGCTCAATGGCAATTGGTTTTGGAGAACCCTGGAATTAAAGAAAAGAAAAGAAATACATGATTGATTGACTGAGATTATTTGCTGGCTTTACATATATATATATTTTAAATCAAACTATACTTCAAGTATTTTTTTAAAAGGAGAGACAGGATTTTCAACATCATTTCCTAAAGGTCTTTTGGACCTGAGATATGCATTATGGCATGATTTCTCAAGGATTACAGACTGCTTCTGTAACCCTTGAGAAATTATGTAGGGTAATGAACATTAAAGGCATAAACATGGTGACTTTAAAATGCCATAAAACATTTTCCCTCTTTCAAATATGTCACCTTCTAAGCTTTTGCACAAGTATTTCTTCATTTTTAAAGTGCCATTTATACATTATAATATACATTTTCAGGAATAATTTCAACTACTGAGTTAAATGAAAAAAATCTACAATAATTGATATTAATTTTCATTCTTACAAATGTAGCAGCAAGTATTAATTAATTTAAATAAAATCTGATCATGTAATCAGCAGCCATGTCAGCATTCATTAGAGAATAAAAATAACTTTATAATTACTATATTACAAAAATAAAGCTTTGTTTATTTTCCTCCAACAGAAGGCAACTGAGCTACAAAATTTATTTTGAAAATAAAACTCCCACTGAAATGCCTAAAAGTACAAAGAGTAAGAAAAATTGTTATTTAAACATGAAAGAAAACAAAAAAATCTTTAAAAAGAAAATTGATATAAATAATAAAGAATATTAATAAAGACTTATATTTATTGAAAAAAACCTATTTAGGCATTAACAAAAATGGTTGATCTCAGGAAAACTGTAGAAAAACAAGAAACACTGAAAATTCAATATTTACTAAGAAGGACTGCCATTTATCAATTTTTGTTATTTCCTTTTAATTCACTGTATTCCTTTGAGTTTTTATTTGTTTGCTTAATCTTCTATACATTTCCATAGGCTTTCTGCAGGTTACCAAACATTACAAAGGTTGAAGTTCAAACAACAACATGCAAATATCTCATAAACTACAACAGTGATTTTCCATAGTGTCCCCTTTTTCCCTAATGCTACTGTAACCATCCAAATCTTTTTGATACTTTCGAAGTCCAATAGAAAACAGCAGGGGTGTCAAACTCAATTTCATTGAGGGCCACATCAGGGTTGTGTTTGACCTCGGGCAGTCTGGGGTTTGTGGCCAGGGTGGGCGTGGCCAGTTCACTGTCACTCAATCAATACCCCACTCAATCAATACCGCATTGTTACCATATACAACACTTTTCAAAGTGCAGTGATCTTTGCTATCTTTCCTCCCAATAAATTTAAAAAAAACAAGCCTGATTCAAATAGTATTAGCACTAAGCATTTTCAGTCGAATTTCATCAAAATCAACTACATACAGTATTCTCATTTCTGGCTGAGAAAGTTTTTTTATAGCATGCTTTAAGGCAGAAGAAGCTGAAGTGCAATCTTAGCATATATCATTTCAATTTTGCAATAAGACACTCAAGGCAGCATAGAGCAAATGATCATAATTCAGATACCCTTAGGTTTGTCAGTTGTTTAAAGATAAATACATAACCCTAAATCAAAGTTATTTCAGTGGGACATGACACATTCTTTGAACTGTACAGTTTATCACATACTTTTCACAGCTTTGGGGGAGGGAGGTCGGGAGATAAGGCACGTGTTTATTTGCCCAAAGCACTTAGCAACTTCAATTTATTTACCAGAATTGTCATGTTTTGGATGGTAAGAAGCAGAAGCCATTATGCTTTGCCAAAAAAGCCACCAAAGAGAGCCAGGTCATAAATAAAGCATTGGAATATATAATACAAGCAGGAAATGGTGAAAATGCAGCTAATATGCTGTTCTAATCTAAAGGGTAGCTAAAACCTTATTTAAGAAAGGGTATCTAACAGTATAAAAACAAAAATCAACTGCCTGACAAAAGAAACAATTCAGTTAAAATTAAAATATGTTTTGTATTCACATAATGATTGGGTCAATTATTGAAAAAATGGCCCTTTTATACTTCTGTAGGCTTGTTGACAGACTCACAACAGCAGCCATTCCAATCCCAGATTGTTATTCCACCCAAAGAACTTTTCATTCTATGCTAAAGCCTTTCCCAAGGCAGTGACCTTTCTAATTCTTTGGACTGAAACAACCATTTCCCCACTTTTGAAACCAATTTAATATGCTTTGTCTATTTCGATAAACATTGATTTGAAGCAACCCAACAAAAAGTACAAAACTGAATAGTTTTTGGCCTGCAGAGAGTATTTTAAACTGTGCAAAGAAAACAAGACTATTACACAAGACAATATGGCAGAAATAAATCATTTCATTAAACTTTAATATCATAAGCAAAGTAACAGAATCTTGATCTACTAACAGGGATATCCAGCTTTGGCAACTTTAAGACCTGTGGACTTCAACTCCCATAATTCCCCAGCCAGCATTCTGGAAGGCAGAAGTCCTCAGGTCTTAAATTTGCCAAGGCTGGCCAGAGCTGATCTAAAGAATGTTACATCTTGTAACTGTCTACTTTGTTACAGAGCACTTGGTTTAAGTTATAGAAATCTTGAAAGAGTTTGAACAGCAGAAGAACTAAATTCTGGAATTTCTTCTGTTAGTCCACTGGGACTGTAGGAAACTGGGCTGATAAACTTCTTATATCATTGAATAATGAATGGGATTTATGCACAGAGGTTTTGCTGGATGGTAAACACAGTCTTCTAGTGCATATTACATAGAAGGGGTGAAAAAATGCAAATAGTATAGGAAACCAGTGAGAGGATGATTGGATATTTTGGGGAAAATAGACTTTAGTTCCCTGGCTCTTCCTTTTTTAAAAACATTTAATTCTTTATTGCAGTATAAACAATCAGAAGAGGAATAAAAATGTCCTGAAATAAGTATTCATTATATTCACAAAGCAAAATGAGGTGAAGGTTCTGTAACAATTTATATTGCGGGGGGAAAAAAGAACATCCATTATAGCTAAGCACTGGCCATATATTTCTGGGCAGTCATTTCAAAGCTAGGTGCATCTAATTTTTAAAAGTGCATTATTATGCCATAAAGACAAATAGATCGTGAATCTTATGCCAAAAAGGCAATTAGAAAATTGGATTAAGGAATTAATGTGAATATGTACACTTGTCAGGAATAATAAGTATTTTGACACAAGCAGAATAAAATTTGACATGGTGCACAAATACTGATCAGATACACTAAACATTTAAAATGCAAACAAGGATGCATTACTCGCTTCCATGTTGCTAAACTAAATACCTAAATTCCAGGCTTATCACAATTAATCTATAAATAAAAATGAATCTCTGCTCTGCTTAAATGTTTCCCCTTAAGAAATTATGATAATTTATACATAAAATTGAATTCTTAATTACATTATTAACACTATTTTTATCTGATAAACCCAACTAGAGTAAACATGATTTCTTTGTAAACAAGCACTCATGTGTGTTGTTGATTTGATGTAATTAACACAGCAATTTCAGATCCTTGCAGCTGTTTCTTAAAGTTCTATTTGTGACATTAGATAGTCAAAACTTCCTCACCTCTTGAAAATAATTAAATCAGGTGGTAATAGTATTAATATGAAAACTGGCCTTGACATTTGTAATGCAAGTCACATTAATACTTCAATCCCCTTACCATTTTGCTAATGTACCTGCTCTTTTCCTTGGCTTAATGTTGCAGTGATGCTTATGACATAATGCTGTTTTTGTCATGTTGCATTTTATATGCACTGGCATGCATATCAAAGAACCTGAATGCTTATTTTAGAAGTTTAGCATCTTTTCTAGGCTTCACTGAACAAGAGTAACGGAATCCCACCCTCATGAATTGCAGTCTTTTCAGCCCTCATCAATCGGGTGAGATGATAGTATCACTCTCTAGCAAGCTACTTTCCAAATCTGAATCAGGAGATGAATTTTCATTTTTTTCTTATTGATGTCCACCTTCTGTGGCTCTCACAACTGGAAATCCTGCACAAAATTATTGGCTTTACTATACATGTTAATTATTTAATACTTTTTTTTGCTGTCTCAGTTATTTCAGCAGAATATAAAAGAAACAATGAATAATTTAAACATTAATGAAATTATTGTACAAACACTTCCACTAGAGTAAAATCTATGCTTCAGGAGGAATATTCTTCAGAAAATACTGAAGGAAGTTGTTTGTTCATATGTTTCATGAGAATTCTCATTTAGTTACCACAATATTTTTGTTTGCTTGCTTGCTTTGCCCTTTTACTTTGATATCTTTACCAATAATTAAATTCCATGCTCAATATATTCATATTTTAGCTGCAACATACCTTGAGGAATGAAGAAAAACATCATCAATAGTTTGTAGTTTTTCCTACAAAGTTTTCTAGCTGAGGCTTTCATAATGATTTACAATTTTAATTGATTAAAATTCCCTATCTTCTATTTGGTAAGTAAGCATTATTATCTATTTTAGAATAGTGATCTTGAGACAGGATTCTCTCCTTTGGATTCTTAAAATGTTGTCACCAATCTGAAGAGAGAATTACATTGATTTTTTTCTTCCATAGCTATTCAATCCCTTTAAAGTGAATTTATCCTCAAGGTTCATAGTATAATATCAAACAAGCACATTCCTTTTCATTGCCAGAATGCATTGAAAATATTATCAAAAATAGAACAAGAACAATAACAGAAGTAGTAAACTCTTATAGACATCTATCTGTACTATACAGCTGATTTTAACAGACTAGCTATTCCAATCTACATAGATTTTTCTCCAGTGATTCTTCTATTTCCAAGTACATAGAATTGACAACTATTTGGTTTATGGCAAAAGAAAATGAATGTGAGACATTTCTGGACAACAGATCTAGAAACATGATCAAGAACAGCAACTTCTTTTTATTACTTTACCACATATCCAAAGGCCGTGCCAATGAAATAGGATAGTGACCATAAAAAAGAAGAGGAAGAGAGATTGCCAAGAAAAGTAAATTCAGAGAGAAAAATTGGGCTGTGGAAAGAAAGCATACATTTCCAACATGCTATTTCATTTCAGGATAAGCAGCATTATTTGAAATGCAGAAACAGAGCAAGAAATAGTAAGCAAAAGAAATAAAAGACATGCAATAAAAATGAAAATGAAACTTAGCTAAATCTAATTTAACCAAGCAACATTGGCTATATTTCTTAATATTCCTTTAGCCTTACCTTTGATTCTACACACCCACAGATCACTTCCATTTGTTCTTTAAATCTCTTTTCTGAGGATTTCTTCAACTTCATCTGATCATTTGTTTATTGTTTTCTTACTCTAGACTCGGGGTGTAAAACTGGCAGCCTATGGTTTGGATGCATCCCGTACAGACCATGCCCACTCCAGTTCCACAAAGGGAAAAAAACAGGGGTGGGATACAACAGGGTTAACTACCAGTTCAGGATTTATGAGCTTCCCTGCACCCTGGGAGCCACATGCCTGTAAATCATCAGCAGCAGCTGCATGCAGAAAAGCAGCCTTTGAAACAGCCCTCTTTTCCTGCTTTTTTAACTGCAGCTGTGCCTTGTTTGGCAGCTGAAGTTGAAAAATCAGGAAATAAAGATCAGGTAAGAGCTGGGTGGGCAGGTGGGCAAAAACATCAGCAGACATAGAACTGGTTCTATGTCTGCTGCTCTTCAGAGGTTCCGGTTCTACAGAGGTGGACAGAACTGGTAGAAAACAGAACTGGAAAAAACATTGTGATGGCAACATGATGCTGCAAGTTTGACACCCATATTCTAGATTTATTCACAATTCCTTCATGTATTTGTTTTGGGATCCCGTTGTCTCTATATAGTAGAAGTAGACACCAGAGTCTACTTCTTTGTTATTGGTCACTCACTTTGTTTTTTAATCCATTTTCATTAAGCATTTATTCATTCTTGATTTCTTTACCCACAAATTATTACATAGTATTATTTCTATTATAAAATGTCAGGATATGTTACATATCTCCTGACATTTTTGTTTCCACATAACAAAGAAAATAAAAGCACACAACCATTTCACTTCTTTGGGCATTCATTTCTCACAACTGACTATATACTGCCTATAAACTTTCTACCAACTGGCTTAAAATTTCTCCATCCATTTCTTCATTTTTCATAATCATTCTAAAGGTACATATGCTCATATACTTATTTCTATCTTTTATCTTGTTCACTGAATTTTGTTATATTTTTCATCTTATGAACAATCTGTACCATATGAACCATATGAACCATATGTAAACCAAATATCTTTATCTTGGATATAGCAGTTTAAAATCCATAAGCTTTATTGCATCATATAATCTAGCTAACATTTCCTACATAAAATTCAGATTCACAGTTAAAAACATGGCATCATCTAGATACCAAAGTGCAAGTACATTTATGTCCCAAATCATGTATATCACCACCAACATACTTTATACATTTATCCATAAATACATTAACCAACCAAGAGCACATTGCAAATTTATGCCTTATTTCCTGATGAATAAAATAAGCAAAGGAGTCTTCTGCTTCACAGAAAAAACAAACGTATGCTCAAACCATTGGCAAATAGAATGTTATCATACAGTAATGCTTTAAAGATATGACCTACAGATAGAAATGCATAAATGTATTCCCTTTTCTGTGAAAAATGTGAAGAAAACACATTAATTTTCCAAAATAGTGCATCTGCCTAACAAAATATTGCAAACACGTCAATATTTTCCAGCAAGGAAAAGACAACATCTAGTACTTTGAAATATCAGATAACATCAAATCTAAAAATATTCATAGTGCTTGCAAGCAGCTGAAGGTTGGAAGTAGCCAAAATCATCAGCAATTTTTTCATGCTTTTGGACTATCCAAAGGCAAAAAAGTAAGGCTGGAGTCTAATCTTCCATAACATTTTGCTCCTAAGCATATCACTAGACCTGTCCCTCAGTTCGGACTAATGGATCACAAGAAAAAGGTGCTGAAAAGCATTTCTATTGTATTATACAGGGGAGAATGAAAATTAGTGAGACATTTTACATGATGAAAAAACTTTCAACATTTTACTGTGAATTATCTCAGATATTTAATTATAAAGTGCACAGAGAAAATTAAAATAATAAAATCTAAAAACCTAACTATGTACCTGTATTAATATGTTTTTGTGAATGCTTAATCTCCTCTTGGACTAAATTGTATTCTTATTCTAATTCTGGAATGAGACTCCATTAGTAACTGATGCCAGAGTGACCACAGGCATTATTTTATAAAATTAGGTCTAATACCACATACATATAACTTTTACTTGTTAGTTCTGCTATATGAGAGAGATGACATTCATGTGAAATTTACTTAATTTTTTTATGCCTATCTATTATCTTGGTAATTTTAAGAGGCATGTGAAGGATCAAAAAGGTTTCAATTTTTTCTATCTCATTTATGTGATTGTGCTCAGCTTTTTTCTGATAAATATTAACTGAAAGTAAATACAAATGTACAAGACTGAGGAAGTTTTTTAAGAATAAACGGATTCCTCTGTAACTATTTATTATCCAAAAACTGAGGGGAGGACTCTGTTCCCCATAAAGCTTTTCTGCAATAATAACTTTCAATTCTATTGGTTTACTTTTGCAGAACCTAATTTCCTCCTATTAAATGAATTGCTGACATCCCTCTCTTATTTTCAGTATAGAAAATTGGGTAAACTGGGAACTTGGTGACTCAGTTTTAAATTTGAGAAAATAATTGAGTGGCTTGTAAAGATCCCTTCTCCACTTTAATGATTCACTTTAATGATTGTCCAGTTCTTTTCCATGGGAATCTTCTGAGGTCTTCCTTAATATCTCTAGTTTCATCGGCACTGATAAGTTAAACCAGGCTGGAGCAGAGAGCTCTCTGGCATAATGAAAACAGGAGGCTGGGGCATCTGCCACATTAAGGAAGTGTAGCATAAGTGGGTCTGTTAGGACCTGAAAGATGGTAAATTAGACTGGGCAGGGTAAATCATAAGGCCCACGATTATAAATTGAGGGTAAATATCCAATTCTAGGAAGATAATGGCCTTAGTGTAGAAATTGGTTGTTTATTCTGGGTATAGGAATTTAAAACTGTTTGACGTATGAAGTAGTTGGTTCCCTCTGCATAGCTGATGCCTGGCACAAGGCTCCTGCAGTTTTAAACCCAGTTAAGCAAATGATTAGAGGCTTTGGGGCTGAAAAATATCTCAACCTATTCCCATACTATGTATGTGTAAGAAATCCTGATCACTGGCTCTCTGCTTACCCTTAGTGCTAAGCAGGACATTGTGCCTGATGACTCCTCAGTGTTTTACTCAGACTGATGCTTCAGGATGACTTGGTCAATATATTTTTTCATATGTCATTCAATTTGCCCTTGACACATAGATGGTAGTTAAAAATAAATATCTCAGATCAGTCACACTGATTTTTTTTAACACAGACACAATGCATAAAGAGTTTATCAGCTAGAACAAGGTGAATTCTGTATAATTCAGTTAATAGGTATTATTAATAGGTATTATTAAGCATGGTGAAAGGAGTACAATTCGCTATATTACAATCCAAAAATCCACTTAAGCCTAGCAATCCTATCTCCCATTAAAAAATTCTTGGTAGATCATGATATTTTGTAATATGAATTTGCTATGGTATAATTCTCATGAGGTTTGGTGGCATCAATTATAAACAGCAGTCTTGCTGTACAGTCAAGCTATAAATTGTAGTCTGATAATGAAATAAATGTTGTATAATTTTGATATCTGATATTTTTCTCAGCATCAGCTAATCTCAGAGTTCCTTGTGGAAAGGCAGGTAGGGGAAACTGCTAATGAGAGGACAATTGAAATAAGCAGAGAGGTTTGCCAGCCAAAATTATTACTAAATGGTAGCTTTGATTCAAAGATTGACCAAATCATTCCTTAAACTTTACTTATTTGTATATTTCCTTATTATTTTTACAAATAACTCAAAGTAGCAAACATATACAACACACCTCCCTCTTCCTATTTCTACCAAAACAACAACCCCAGAAGGTGAGTTGGGCTGAGAGAGTTTATATGAATTGAATCAAGTATCTTTAAGTTGACTGAATCATTCGATAGAATTTTGTACATATGCTACTTCTACTGAATCAACTTGAATTTTTCAAGCAGACTGATTTGATTCTAACCAATTCAATAGTACAAACCAATTCAGATTGATGATTTGACACATTTAGGATGATGATTTAAATCAGACCAACCTGGTAAGCTTCTCCAGAATGGATGCTATAACTGGATGCTATAATAACAGAATAGGGGATTGTTTGACAACATAATAGAAAAGTCCTCCTAGTGTATATTTTCCACAATGTAGAAAACATAGTTTCAGAACTGAAATAGATAATAATACTGTAAATATTACTGTAATAATATTACTGTAATATATATTACTGTAATAATACTGTAATATTACTGTAATAATACTGTAATATTACTGTAATAATACTGTAAATATTATTAATAACTGTAAATATTACAGTTCCATAACCTGGAACTGTAGAGTGTAAAAAGGACAAGAGAGATATTATAAATGTATTCATCACCTTCCGCACCCATTAAAGTTCTTTTTCTTTTTTGGCATTGGATATATCTCAGAACCACTGCACCACATCTTTCAAAAATCCGGAAGCACAGGCAACTACCAGAGGACCGGAAAAGAGCTGAAAGCTTTCAAGAAGAGCCTGGACTGTCATTTGTCAGAAATGGTGTAGGACTCCTGCTTGGGTGGGAGGGTTGGAGGAGAAGACCTACAAGGTCCCTTCCAACTCTGTTAATCTATTAAACATTTGTTAAAGTTTCCTGGATACAATCCCCTGTATGCAGTTCTCTTCTAAAGGAACTTCTTTTTGTTTACTGTTGCTTACTATCTTGAATTACAAAATACAAAAGTGAGATAAAAACACTTTAAAATACATAAACAAACATAAGCATCAGGTAGAAAATAATTGCTAAAATAGTCTTTAACTACTGTTTTTATGATTTCTATCCCTCTGAGAGTTTCTTAATCTGCTGTAGCTCATTCAGTGAACTGTTGAATAAGCAAGAGACGTTCATAATTATATATCACATTATGGAAGTGTTTTGCACATTCATCTTATTAAATGAGTATTTCTGTAGATACTAGCCAATTTGCACCTGTCCCTTTTTTCCCTCTTAAAAATAAGATTCAGCTACTTCTCTAATTAACCAGCTAGAATGGCCATGTAAATGGTTTCACCATTGATTTAGGAATATCATCATGTTGCTTACTTCTGAGAATATATTGCCTTCACAGCAAGACAGGAATTTGGGAAAGAATTCCACAGCTAATGAATATTAATATTTTTCTTAATTAATTCAAAGTAATTTTTATTAAGGGACGACATTGTTCTAAAACAGCTTCCTGTTATTTAACAGGATGTATGAGGCATTTCATATATATTGTTAGCAACAAGAGGAAGGTAATGTATTTCACTAATGGAAAATAATAAACTCTATTAAAAAGTTCCATTTTTAAAGAAAACCTACTTTAAGCTTATTACAGTTTATTGTAATTAATCGATTTGGATTTTTTTAACGTTGCTAAAAAAGACAGTTCTGAATAATAATTGGAATTTCTTTTTAAGTCACTTTTTTATATTTTTCATACTTATGACTGCTTCTCTTGATCACATGATCAAAATTCAGACAGTTAGCAACTGGCATGTATTTTTGATGGCTGCAGTGTCTTGGGGTCATGCGATAATCTTTTGCAAGCTTCTGACAAGCAAAGTTAATGGGGAAGCCAGATTCACTAAACAACTGCACTACTAACTTAACAACAGCAGTAATTCACTTAACAACTATGGCAAGCAAGGTGGTAAAATGGGACAAAACTCACTTAATAACTATCTTGCTTAGCAATGGAAATTTTGGACTGAATTATGGTCATAAGTCAAGGACTATCAATATTGCCTTAACATAATGCCTTTCAAAATAAAATACTTTAAAAGGACTATAGGATCCCTTGGCTGTGCTTTCAGAAATACTATCTGACTTTGCAACTTCTCCTGGGATAGTCGAAATAGACCATTTCTTTAGCTGAGAAAAAGACATAAATGAAAACTGACATTCATTTATTACATAAACATAAGATATTGCATTCAACACAGCATGAATAAGAATCTTAATTTTGGTAAGTCTCCTACCAGGCAAATTGAACTGTCCTATTGCACTAAGTATTTTTATTTGCCGATAAATAAAGAAGCAGCTTCTGTATGCAGCTGCTCTTGTCAGATGGGCCCAGATTCAAACAGGCCCCATTTCTCAATAGTAGGTTTCATTTGCCAGTAGTGACATCAGCTATTATTGTTACAGGATATTAAATCCAGCTGCCTTTTGTAAAAGCTGAGTGAGAATATGCAAGCCTCTCACAATTGTGGAATATGTTTTGTGATCATGAAAAAAACCCTCTAACATGGGTGATACCACTACATGAACAAAGATATTGCAAACTACAAGCCGTTACAGTGAGGAAATTGGCATGACCAGTTCCAGAGAAAAATCTATTTCACCTAATTAGTCCCACACCACAAATAAAGTAGAAGGTATAAAAAATAAAAATAAATGAAAATTTATCAACAAAGTTTATGTGAAAGTCATGAAACAAAAACAAAGAACAAGTAGCAAGTTAAAGAGAAAAAGGCCCCATCACTATAAAATTTAGAAAGGTCTTTCTATCTACAGCAATTGATTCATTATCAGAGACTTTTCATGCAAGCCTGCTTTTTTTTTCTGGCTTCTCCTACAATCACAGAAGCTCACAGTACAATTGTTATTCAGCTGGGATTTCTATCTGTATTTCTTGTATCAGTAATAGGAACGTCACAGTTCTGAAACATTAACTGTAGGCAGAAATTTTAACAGTCTGCTTTTGTTCCTGATGGAAAGGCTCTTTTTTTCTCCTTTCCATCTCAGCATGGCAGAAAGGTTATAGATAGTCCTGCTTAGTAATAAAATCTAATTACCTTCTCAAGTCTAATTATCTGCCTTTCTGATTTGAAGACATCTGAGGTCTAAACTAATAACATGCATGATTTCTGTACATAAATCAATATGTGAGAACATTATAAAAATTCTTATCTTGGGTTGTTCATTGTACTCCCTCCAACAAAAAGATCTTTGATATATTAAATGTCTGAGCCCAAAGCCTTTCAACATTCTTTCACCCAAGATAGTTAGAGACGTGTCAGACTTCACAGCAGATCTAGAAATAAATCTCACCTCTTCAGACACACAACTCCATCCTCTGCAGTAATTTCAGTGTTGTGGCACAGCTCTTATTAGCAGTTTTTACTTAAGTGATAATGATGTCATTTAGGCATTGAAGATTGATTACTGTAATGAACAGAATTGGGAGGGGGGGAGGAGATTCAAAGGAGATTCATCCTAGGCCTTTTTTTCCCTACCTTTACATTAGTTACTATGACAATGTTTACCATCTGGAATTTGCAATTTAGTCCAACCTTTCCTACCTGGGAGGTCTCCCAAACTATTTGGACTATAAATTTCCAGAATTCCAAGCCAAGGACTGGTGGGGACTCTGAGAATTACTTTCTCAAAGTAACCCCATACATGTAACTACCTATAAATTAGGTAAGATTGATCTAGCAGTCCACGAATGCATTGTGCACAACTGCTGAATCTAATATTTTTCTATGAATTTCATGTGGATTTTCGGGCAGATGCTTTATATGTGAAAGTATCACTGAGTTTAATGAGATGCATTTGCCAATTACATATGCAAAGAATTGTAGTTTAAGTTTCTGCAATTGTAATACAGTAACAGCTAAGGATTTTATTACTGTGTGAAATCTAGCACTGCTTGATATTCTGTAATATTTATACTCTGTGAGCAATCTTTTGTGAGGTTTTAATGTAATAAAGCAGGCAGAAGCCCGGCTTTATGTAATTAAGTATTTGACTTGAGCTAGCTATGGCTGCTTTAAATGTTATTACACTGAATGATGCTTTAAATTTACAGTTTAAACAACTGAATGAGTGCAATCAATTGATAAAGATTGTTGTCAGCTATGGTAGAGCACGGTGACTGAGTAAAGGAAATGTGCGAGTCATTTGTGATGGAAAAAGGGTGACGGAATATTTGATGTGCATTGCAATCAAGATATTTAACAATAAAATTAATGGAACAATTCTGGTCTTTTAAGGTACAGTTATAAACAATCTAGAAATAACAACGAAATACATTTCGACTATACTACGATATAGTTCAATATTTACAGGTGGTATTTTGGCAATCTCTTAAGTCTGCTGAAACAGTGGTCAAGGCAAACTAAACTGAGTAGTCATGAAGGGAAATTGGAACAATATTTACAGCTATTATCTGATTTTCTTCCCATAACATTTGTATTATCTGACTATTTTACAAACATTCAAAGTACACTGACGCAGCAAATGGGATGTGGCCAAGTACAACATGAAATTAAGTGTCTCAACTTAGTTATGCAACTGCATAGCCTTGAAACTTCAACTTGCATCAAAGCTGCCATGGAAGAAGCAAGTTATGTGACATTATAGGACTGCATTTTTTTTCCTTGGTAGATTTCTCTATTAATTTTTTTTTAATCTTTGTGGTCTCCTGTCTCAAATCTTTTTAGTCTTTCAAATCTTTCATTCTGACCTAGATCAATAACTTCTGTAAAATTTCAAGACCTCTCTATGCAGTTTAAAGAATCAGCATATTGCCCCAACAACCTGAGGCCTCATTTTACTGACCTCAGAAGGATGGAAGACTGAGTCAACCTTGAGCCAATGAGACTCAAACTGCCAAACTACAGGCAGGTGGCAGACAGCAGAAGTAACCTGCACTACTGCATTCTAACCACTGTGTCACAGCAGCTCTTCATGCAGATATCCAGGAGTGGGATACTACTGGTTCAGACCGGTTCTATAGAACTGGTTGTTATGATTCTGTGCATGCACGACAAATTGTGTCCTTGGCTGGCTCTGCCCCACTCCACCTGCTCCTCCCCTCCCCACCCAGTCAGTCCTTATCACACATGCACGACATGGCACACATGCCCAAAATCACTGACTGTGTTCTCACCCACCCAGTTAATCATTAAGTTATTTTTTTCCACCTCAACGATCAGCTGTTCCGGGATCCCCTCGCTGCTTACTGCTTTGCCCAGAAGGCTTCCCTGAGACCCAGGACGCGCATGTGGGGGGGCTACTGCATGCCCCCACACACTCTGTTTTTTGCCTTCCTGGGCCCCAAGGAAGTCTTCTGGGAACAAAATTACCTCCTGGGAGATTTCCTTGAGGCTCAGGAGACAAAAAAATGGAGGGGGTTCTTCAAAAAAGCCACACCCACCCATTCACATGACTATGCCCACCTAGCCATGCCTACAGAACTGGTTGTTAAAAATTTGAATCCCGTCTCTTCAGATATTCATACATTTTGGAAACCAATACTTCCTTATATCACGAGTCCTTTCATCATTTGCAAGCAAGCAACCATAAGTGTGAGCTTGGCACCCCCGACTCTCAGTCCAGAGAAGAAGTATTATCTAAGTCTATGGGAAATTCTATACTTATTTCCTTTTCTTAGATGATTTCACTAACCAGAGCTTTAGAACAGTCCCAGAGCTGAGTAGTTAATTATTTTGATCAATCTGTTTAGCCTATCACTGATCCAGCATTGAATCATGTTAGGAATGAATCATATGATATTAAGACATTTTCTAACCCAGTTCTGCTAAAATAGTTTATGTTTGTTTAATCCATTGTAAGATATTTTTATTGACTCTCAAATCAGCTTGAAGAAGATACACAGATCAACAGAAAGCAGGATAAATGTTGTATCCTTATTCACAGCAGGTTTGAGACATAGTTTTACAAATTAACTGGTGTAAATCTATTTCTCTCTTTCTAGTGTTCTTCTTGCTATTATGAGATATGTGGTTTAGAAATAGTCTTATTAATTAATAATCGGCATTGTCAGTTAGAAAAGAAAAAAGTGGGGAGAAGAATTTGCACTGCACGTTTTCTGAAGCATATTTTAGCTGCATTAAAACACCCTTCCCTCCAAAATAATCACTGCATTTCTTAGTATCTTATCAAGCTCACATATCATGTATCAGTTTTTTTTAATTTTCACCAGCAATGTAACTTTTCCAGAATTGTCTTAAAATACAAGGCATATAGACATGATTTATGTCAGTTTTTACATGTTTATGTCAGTTTCACATTTATATATTTTCATTTCATATAAGTAAAATCTAGCAAAGTTGATGACAAGTCATTTGTAATCTAAATAAGTCTCGCAAAAAACATAGACGCATTAGAAATCACTTAACTACCTCCTTGCATGCTGTGGATTATTATATTTTGTATCCAAATAAGAGCATCTGATCATTGTCAACAAATAATTTTTTGTTCTGTGACAAGCCTATTAAAAACTTGAAAACACAATGGAACTTAAAGTGAAACCATCTGCTTCAAGGGAACTGGTTAACAAATAAATCAGAATTCAACCTAGCAACAGTCAAAAATAACAGATGAATTTATCCTGCCCAAGATTAAATGATAATACGCTACTAGCTGCTCAAAATATACTAAATAAAAACAAGTAAGATTCCAATTCTATAATATTCATTTTTGGTAAACAAAAATCCCATTTGAAATGTTATTTTGGGTAAACTAGTACAAGGCAACAAGGAGATGCTTCCCAAGTATATAAATATATAAAATAATTCAACTTAGTTTTTCAAACAGCTGTTTAATCATTTCACAAAAGAGATTCAAAAACAAGAACATTGACTGCTCAGTACTGTACCCAATTCAAAAAGAGAAGAAAACAACAAGAGTCAGTGAACATACCATGAATGCTGATTTTGAGACTAGTATTGAGAATTTGGCATGCTAAATCCACCCACCTGTCCATAGATTCTGCTTCAAAACAGGTAACCGCTTAGCTCTCCCCATTTTACAGATATGTAGAAATGGGTTTATTTTTCAGCACAACTGCATTTAATTATGAAGAGAGATTGAAATTAAAAATGGCAGTTTGGTACCTGCAGCTAACACAGAAATATATTATCAGTTGATACAGCAGGGCAGGGAACTAAATATTATGCTATAAAATCGAACATAACAATTCTTAAACAAAGAAATTTCCAAAGATAATTTTCAATGTGAAAAAAGTAAACAGCAGTTTTTTAAAATGGGGTCATGTGACTTAAAACAAAGTATTAGTTCATGACCATGCATAGTTTTATCGGCACATTAAAGTAAGAGTATTAATTGTGAGCTTACCAAACTGCATATGAATGGGAGGTAACTCTTAATGGATTTTTGCTAACCATGAGTGTTTATAGTACCACTGGAAGATTTGACTCATTTGTCTTTCAGTTCCTGGGATTTTCTTGATTAGGCAAAGAAACCCAGATGGCAAAATTGACAACCTGCAAGAATTGGGAATTTGGAACACAATGGAGTATTGCTATCATAGCAAGAGCTAAGCACTGCTTGCAATGTATTTGTTTTGTGTGTGGGATAAGAATGAAGTGATCTGTATACAGACCCATACCTCAGTAATCCCATAGTCAGGAGAAGACTATTAGTAACTGGTTGAAAAGCAAGTTTGATTGATTGTAAGTTATTGGCCACAAAGGGTAAAACTGATTATGGTTCTTTATCACCTTTAGTTCCACAAATGTATAAAATTGTCCTGAATCACAATATTGAGATGTCTGAATGGCATGAAAGTAGTCAAAACAACTGAGTAAATGTAATCCAGTAGGTGAGATGGGAAGAGGCTTCAATCACAAATATGCAAAATTGTAAATTAAAGAGAGCTTTGAGCGGTCAATAAAAAAGACTTATAAAACACATCACAGTAATAATAAACTAGTATATTGCAGCAAGAGTGCTTTGGATTGACTGAAGTGCTTTCCAAAAGCAATAGACTACTGACTTATTCATATTGTGAGATTATTTAAGTAGGTTTGGAATGAGCTGCATTTATTCAATCCTCTTACACTGAAAATCGTGTTAATACATTTAAATTGTGCATGAATTTGTTTGAAGGATAGATTCCAAAAACTTTAGTTTGAAGCATGCTGAAAGATTGTTGTTCTTCAGTTCTTCAGACTGCAGAAAGATTGTTGTGTAATGACTATACTTGACTATAAAATGATAAAAATGACCATATAAGACAAATAACATTTCTCAGTAATTTTTTCAGTGTTTAACATTAATACTGTACTGTATATTTATTTATTTGTTAGTTAGGAGACAAGGATTATATTGCTGTTACATTTATTACTGCTAATTTGTTTTGGCAGTGACATATTTTCACTGCAATCTATAACATCTGCTATATTTGTGGTTTTAACCCTTGTATTCAAAAGCAGACCAGTTTCATACAAATTTTCAATTTTAAATTCAATAATTCAGTTATGGTCTGTACTTTCTTTCTGTGAAACATTTATCTCCTGTTAATTTTTATATATCCTTTTCATAGATTCTAGGGAGTCAGAAATTATAACTAAGCAATGCTAACTGGAAACACTTTGAGGCACTAAAGTACTGTAAAATCTCTGATTTTATTACAAAAAAATGACAAAAAGTAAGAATTATGATCCCCATATAAAAGATGAACTGGAATATTAAATGTATTAGACATCTAGTAACAGTGCACATGTCCATGTGTTTCTTGTTTATCAAAATAAATACCGGTACTTCACCTTAACTTTATTGCAGTCATAAATACAATAAAAGTAGTCCTCACTCAATTACTCTAACTGCAAATAGCAAATACATCACTAAGCAAAGTGGTTGTTAAATGAAACTTTACATGATCACCTTGCTAGCAATCACAGCTATGACAGATCTGTGGTTGTAGCTGTTAAGTGAATCACTCACAACCATTAAGAAAAACATCACATGACCACAACTTGCAGCCTTATTGTCTGCTTCCCCATTGATTTTGCTTGTCAGAAACTGACTGTGAAGAGCGATCCCATAACTGCAGGACTCTGCAACTGCTGTAAATGTGTTATGGACACCAAGCACCTAAACTGCATTCTTGTGACAAACTTGTTATTTGCAAGGACTAGCCATAAGTCATAACTTTGAAAAGTCAGTAAACAAATGGTTGTTAAGCAAGGAACACCTGCATTAGAAATTAAGATCTTAAAATTTGCTTCTCATGGTAGACTGTTCCAATATATTGAGGATCAGTTTTTGGACATTCTGAATGCATCTCATTCCATTCTGAGGCTCTTTTACGGGTGCTGGAAGAAGATACAGCACTGGACTTAGCTAAACTATACAATGAAAAGAGAAATACTGCTGATGTTATTGTATTCTCATGTGATTCTGAAAACTGGATATATTTCTCCTTTCTGATCATTCTAATAATTCTTGATAATCACATTAGTTAGCCAGTTAAAATAAAAAGTAAGACTGCATATAAATGCAATATATCTCCTTACTTTATCAAGACTTCTCTGAGTTGTTTGAATTTCCCAGTTGGAAACATGACATGAGTCCAAAGAAAATGACAGTTCCTGCAGTCTGCTGTTGACTAGTTTGGCCTTCATAACAATGCCTTCCCCCCATGCATTATTGGAAATTTAGTCTAGTAAATTAAAATTTGAAAGTAATCTTTCTTTGAGCCCTACTCTGCATTTAAAACCTCTATCATACTCCCACTGAAATGACCTCTTTAGCTTCTATCACAACCTGTCATTCACATCCATTGCTAATGGCTATCAAAAATATTGAAGAAAATAAGAAAAGGAAGAATAATGAAGATCTGAGATATATATGGCACCTGAAATTTAATTTCTGGGGTTAATACCCCAGATACCAGATATTCTATGAAACACTGTCTCTAATCCAGAGGTGATATTCAGCAGGTTCTGGCCAGTTCTAGAGAACTGGTAGTGGAAATTTTGAGTAGTTCAGAGAACCAGCAAATACCACCTCTTACTGGAGATTTTACAATATCCTTCCCCTGCCACGTTCAGATGCCCACAGAACCAGTAGTAAAATTTTTTTTAATCCCATCACAGCTCTAATCCCCATATTTTCAAGAGGCTAGCTATATCTCAATGTAATGTTTTCAGACTGTGGCCTAAATAAAACCAGCATCTAAAGATACTGATAGCTATATTTGTATTCAAGCAAATATACTGAAGTACAGATTCCATTTAGAACTGTTCACATATTTGGAGATTGGAAAAAAGCAGAGGTGTTAAGCAATTGTCTGAATGGGACTATAGCAAGATGCCCAAACATATTTTTTAATTAATGCTGTTTATTAATGGCATCTGATACATCACTGTGCTCGCTATTGGAGGAAACACAATACATAGCTTCAGCATCAAGGAATGGCGTGCATTTTCTATCCATATAAGAAATTGTTTGTTAGTGAAAAAATGCGTTAAGTATATTTATTCTGAAAGTTTTGTTTAGAAAGGAGCAATAGTATGAAAAAGAGTTTACGGGAAAGAAATGTATTGAGAATATTGCACAGTAAAAAACACCAAATATAAACAAAAAATTACAACTAAGAATATAATAATGATATATCATCATCATTTTGGAGTTTATGTATAGTAAATATATACATAAGTATATATAATTACTGTAACCCCAACTCTTGTTAAGAGAAGTCACAAAAAACATCAGATGACCCAGACTGCTAAAAAGTACAACAGGTTTAATTCTGATCCATTCAGAATTTGTTCTCATCTAGGAATGGTTTAAAAAAATCAAACTCTGACAGTTTTCCAGTTAGTGCTTTTTCATGTCTTTCTTCATCTAAGGTGCATTGAAAAGGAAATTAAAATAAATGAAATATTTTTCAGCAAGAGCAAACCTACAACTAAATAGTTTTTGTTTGTAATTAGTTATACATCACTGCAATGATCTTGACATCTCTAAGTTCTTTCTGATTAAAATCTAATTTTTAAAAACCTAACCTGTCAAAGCCACTTTTGCAAGTTTCATGTACTAGCTAACCTTCAACATTCATTTGTTTCAAGTGGAACTTTAATAAATTTCTTCTTGTTTTAGAAAAACCTTAATAAAAAGAATGGTATACTTAAGGCAAACCTGAAAGCCTAGTGATCAAACAACAAAGAATACCTTTCTTTTTCCTTTTCATGAAATCGAGTGAAATGTGAAGTCCATTTGTTTTGTTTTTAACATGTTTCTTCTTAAACAGCTTCTCCTATTTCTTAGTTACCTAGATGGCAGCTGTGTTTTGTTCCATCTGACAAAGGATTTTTTTAATTTGCTGTGTTTATAAGTGGTATGAGACTTGTGTAGCGATGACAGCTTGAACTCTCATTTTCTTAATAAAACATTTGCCATCTCTACATTATTAGAACGTTAACATTTTTTTCTCCAGATTGTATAGACTCATTTGAAAAAATTGTCAGTATCTTTTGTTGAAGCTGACTCTAAGAATCAGTATAATGATAACCTGTTACCTTTAAATAAAATATTTGATATAAAAAAGGGGAAAAAAGATATTGTAAAAAAAATGGATGTATTTTTCTTTAGCATGTCAGCCATTTAACATTTTTCCCCTGTGGAACAAATATAATTAGCCAGTAAGATTTATAGTTATCAAAAACATCTGAAAGACTTACATATTAGTTGCACTAAAGTTTATAACCTTTTATATATGACTACTAATTACCTACAGTTCAACTTAATTAACAACAGATCAAAATTCCTGACAGTCTTGAAGAACTATCTTTAAATAATAGTAATAATTTCATATGTTATCAGCACAGCTTCTGAGAGCATGTATCAGTTGTTACTATTGCAGATATTATTCAAAGTCTATATGCATTTTTCAAAAGTGACATACTTTTTAACGCATAAATTTTCACAGAATAACTACTGAAGTTGAAACCTCATTTCAAGAAGCCCTGCATTTTGTTTAACTCTATTTTTTCAGTCTTTTTTTTAATACTCAGAATTACTGAACCAGACTTTGCTTAATTAATAACTATAGGATGTGAGGAAGTTCCAGTGCTGCTTTTTCTATTAACCTGCAATTTCCTCTAGGAAATGAGTAAACTGGAAGGAATGGCTGCTGCAAATAGATAGTATAACTGTAAATTGCCAAAATTTATTTGAATGAAATAGGAAACACGCCAAGATAAATTCTATATTTGAATTTATTGAAAATGAATCTAAACATTTGTGTTGTACTTTAAATATATTGCACTGAGAGAAATGCAAAGAATTTAGAAAATAACTGTATTGGTTCTTGCCACTTTAATACAGAATTGCTCAAAAAGGGAGAGTATCTGTTCCAGACTGCTTTTCACAATCCTTCCATTATTTTACAACTGCTTGTAGCCAGTCTTTCTAGGATGAATGTGCAATAAAACTGAATGAATGAATGTGCAATAAAACTCGATTGCAGATCCAGCTTCTCCGGTATAAATAAAGTAGCACTGATAGATGTACTATGCCATCACTAAGCTATCAATCAAATGCACTATGCCATCAATGTAAACAATTCTATTTATGGGTCTCATCCAAATTACACTTTCATTCCTTTTGGTAAAGGGAAAATGATATTTTTATTTCCTTTCATCAATATGTACTCCTTTTTCAATGGTATTGTAGTACAAGGTCTGCAAAATTTCTTTGCAGGTTGCCTTGTTTCACTGGACAGAAAAGCGAAACTTCCCTTTAAAGCAACATTGCAAAATGAAGAGTGTCCTACTATTATGAAGTGGGGTGGTTTGTTTGCTTGCTGGAGCATTTGCTGCAAATGATCTTGTATAAGCATAAACTACCATGAGTGGGGTAATAGACAACCCTGTTGATAGTTTGTTCAGAGAGATGTTTCTTTATGAAGTGGTTCACCATGGCTTGCAAAAGACATATCACCATATGGCAAAATTCTTTAGGATTCACATTTACCTCGCAGTTTTTCCCTAATTCCCATTGTGCCAACATCAGGGCCTTTCATACTGATGGTTTCTGCTCTCATTCATTTACTTTTCTGGAAAACTACATTCTTAGTATCAGTTAACATAGATCTAACATAGAACATAGAACAAGGAGAGATTTAACCTGGAAACAAGGAGAAACTTTCTGACAGTGAGAACAATCAACCAATGGAACAGCTTGCCCTCAGAAGTTGTGGGAGCGCCATCAGTTGAGACCTTCAAGAAGAGATTGGACTGCCATTTGTCAGAAATGGTGTAGGGTCTCCCAGTTGGGCCGGGGGTTGGACGAGATGACCTACAAAGTCCCTTCCAACTCTGATTATCTGTATCTGTATCTTTGGATCGAAGGGCTACACACCTAATTTTTGGAGCCACTTTTTCTCACTGTTCATGGGGACAAAGTAATTTGTTTAGATAACTTTTCTAAACTCTATCCTGACATTCCATTAAGATAAAACATTACACTCACAACAATTTTCCTGGCCTCTGCATTTCTTTTCTACTCATTACTGAACAACAGAATTTCAAAGGGCCCAACACCTGTTTTGGATTTTCTATCGAATTTTTCCAAATGAATAATTGCAGTCATCAAATATTAATATGCTAAGCACTCATACCCTCTTCAGATTTGTTACATGAGTTACAGCCACTTTTTACAAATTTTCAAGGTGGAATTCCCCCCACCACAACTATGCAAGGCAACTACTTGAGCTCAGGCTTACAATTTATCCAGGAATATTATCGTAAATTAAAGAATGAACTTTTGAAACACTTACATTTTGTTATGAGTTTACAAGCCTCAGAGCAATTGGATTCATAATTGCCCACTTTCCATATTTCTATTACTAAAGGGCTCCATTGTTGAAGCAACTAATCAACACTAATGAAATTCAGAAGTCAAAAGGCCCAATTTTAGTGATGGCATTTTGAACCATTCTGAGGGATTGAGGTTGGGAATAGATACTGCTTTCTGACTAAAGCTTGCCTCCTTCATTTCCCAAAAATGCTGCAAAAATTTTATCACATGCTGTTTCGATCACATCAGATTGTAAGGTTAAAACAAGTCTTACAAAAATTCTGGCTTACGGTCTTGATCTCTCAGAAGTTTTCCAATAATTCTAAAGGACATTATGTGCTTCCCGATGAAATTATTTTACATCTATAGCACAGTATATTTTGTTACTCTATTTAAGTGAAACACTCTAATTTGAATGGTCAGAAAACAGAATTTCTTAATTTGAGATAATAGAGTTTATGTAGTAACTTTCATGGGTAATAAAATGAAAAAAAAAAAGTAACGTCTGCTATCATATTAAAATCTGAAGTCCACAATCTGGATGATAAAACTTCTTTATTATGCTTGTCTGTTGTATCAAGTGTTTGTCTGTTCTTACAAGTGTTTCTTGTATTAAGTGCTTAAAAAGCAATCATCACTGCTTTGTTTTCTAAATAATTGGAATTATATAATTTATGTTAGTAATTCAGTCTAGTGTTTATGGGTCTTAATGTCGTAATTCATTTATCTGAATGATTATGTAATATGTATCCATATTTTGTTTACTTTTTGCTACATATAAGCCCCTAATCATTTGGTTACCTGAAATTATTTTATGTTGTTGATTAACATGTCATGCTAGTGAGTTCATCTGACTGTGTCCTGCTATTAAAGTTGCTTTATTAAAGTCATCTTTTGATTTCCTGAGTTAATTAAAGGATTCTGTTATTTTTATAATCGCCTGAGTTCTCTGATGGCAGACTTTACACATTTTTTTCTCATTTGGTTTCTTGCAATTTATCACAGCTGTCAATACAAATTCTTTGCAACTGGACACTAATGATAGAAACGTATAGTGTTTTATTATCTAATTGCATTTCTAAATGGGATAAAAGTGTTATTGAAATAGTCTCAAAGTGATTCACCATATCATAAAGTTTATAGAGGATTATAGAATATTTTTATTACTCTTTCTCAGAATAATTTCTCCCACCATTTTATACAAAACATGCTGATTTCATGATTCTACCGTCACATTTATGGGTTACTTGTTATATTCAACTGTTTTTCTGTGTCTCATGCCAAATAAAGTCTCTATTTCTATAGGTGTCTTCTCCTAACCAAAATTACATTAAAGGAAGAAAATACATATATTCATTTCAGTCTAAAACTGGCTGTAAAATATTTTGCATTTGTTTATTATTTATTTGGTGTAATTCCAAATAAAAAATCCCAATGAACAATGGGGCATTTGGACCCAGGCTGGCTGCAAATACCCTTAGAGGCAAATGCCCCATTCCAAAATCTTGCTTGAATTTTGGAACATGCATTTTTGTGAGAGCAAAAGAGCTGCTAGGCGGAGAAACTGTTCTGCATGGGGTGAAATCAATTCGGTAGGTAACATTTTACTCTCAAAGAGGTTAGTCGAAAAAGTCCATTCTGAAATCCAGAGGATTTTGGCATGGGGCATTTGCAGTCAGCCCCAAGGAACCAGAGATTTTGGCAGATCATAGCATCTTGTAATCTTCCCTATTGTGTTTCCTTTTGACTTTCTGGTGATTATGGTGCCCTTGGCAACCTGTCATACATGTGAACAGATTGCCAAGCACCGAGCTCACAAAGGTGTGACCAAGGGGATGCTACAACAACTGTAACTTTGGGGACATGTTGTAAATCCCCTTGTTCAGCACTGCTGTAATTTCAAATAGCCACCAAGCAAGGAGTACCTGCAAGACTATGCCATCATTAGCTAAGCCATCAGGAATTGGTGGGAATGGAAATTCAACATGAGATATTTTATCAAAGTGTGCTACCAGCATTTCAGGATTGTAGGCTTATCCATTTTTATTCTTACTGCACATTCCTTTTCATAGTCTTAAATCGTAGCATGGTATACTCAAGACTAAATCATAAGCAGCTGAACCAAAGATAGAAACTTGGAACGCAAACATGTCAAGAAGGAGAATTGGAAACAAATGGCATTGCCTATCTCTAAACTTTAACATGCCCTGTAACATCAGACCAAACAGTAAATACACTTTCTGAAATGTTGTAGTTTAAAATACACATTTCTAACAGAATGATCCTATGTGTAAGTACTTAGAAGTAAGGTTCACTGCATTAAAGAAGAACTTCTCTTATCTATGAAGATTACATGCTAAATATATTTTAGTAAATAATAAGGTAAGTTGACAATTAAATTCTAAACTGCATTTTAATATGAGGGGATTTTATGTTACTTTATATTTGGAATGACCTTTTTCAAAGTTTCCCAGTTATAATTTGTTTGTTCAATTATTATGAATAACACATTTGTATTCTGACTACCATAAATTAGTCTGATGGTTTTCTGGATCACTGCAACATACATTATATAATTGATAGGCCCTAAATTTGTATAATATTTAGGGACATGGTTCAAATATAATAGATGGAAAATAGTAATTAGCAATAGCATAAATCCCAATTGTTCTGAAATAGAATAATTCTGGAAAACCATGTGTTATTCTTTTGTAAGGGCGTTTTTGTGCATAAGCCTGGGAAAACAGCTTATTTTCAGTGATGAAAAAATTGGCTGCCTTCTGTTAATAAAGTAACTTGCCAAGTGCTCTGTTTTGGGCTAGCAATGACTTACTCATTTTTCTCATTTTTAGATGAGAAGTCCTTTCAGTTTTTCATGAGGATCCACTATTAGCAAATACATTCTTCTAGCAGTGAGTTTTTTGAACCTGAATCAACAGCAATCGGACTTGGCTGTGTTTGGATTTTTCAACTGATGTTTGGAAAAGCAGGCTAAGGGACATGCCAGAGGACTGGCCATGCCAGAAGATGGGTTGTCCTTGTTCTCCTGCTGCATTGAATCTATGGTTTGTAGTGCTGTGTTAAAGATGGTCATTTCTTGCATCATTTGTATATTTGAACACTGTTGGTTGCTGGCATTTTTGTTTTTTGCTGCTGACGCTGCTGAACAGACCTGCTTCTTTAGCTATTGGACACTGGGTCATTAAGGTTCACTGCACCATAGGCTGCTGCAGAGGTGGTATTCAGCAGGTTCTGACCAGTTCTGGAGAACCAGTAGTGGAAAATTTTGAGTAGTTCGGAGAACCGGCAAATACCACCACTGACTAGAGATTTTACAATATCCTTCCCCTGCCACACCCACCAAGCCATGCCCACCGAACCGGTAGTAAAAAAAAATTCAATCCCACCACTGGGCTGCTGACTATTGGACTACATACTGTTGGGCTGTAGTCTTCAGTTGTGTTTATTGCTATTGTAACAGCCTCCTTGCTGTATAGCAACGTCTGTGTCTGAGTTCCATAACTCTATATCTTAGTTGGCGGTTAAGTTTTCCAGACATATGGAACTTCAAGCTGCCCTCTCTAGTAGTAGGGACTGAGGTAGATGAGACACCATCATGGCCATGGAGCCTGTCCCAAGTTATCCAGTGCCCAACATGGAACAATAGTAACACTGTACCTAATGTCTCCATTGAAGTAAGGGTTATGTGATCACTAAAATGGGGGAACTTTTAGTGTTCTCCTTGTCACTGTCAGACCTTACCCTGATTACAAGGGAATTTTCTGGTGCTGCCATCCACTACAGGGAGGCTGGGGCCATTAAATCAGCAGTCTCCAACCAGTGGGCCGCAAGAAAATTTTGGTGGGCTGCAGAGAAATCTCACCACCAGAGCACCCCCAGAAAGCAATTAATCCAGGCTGCGCAGAAACACAAGGTTGTGCCGCCCACATGGCCTCCCCGCCCACTCACACCTTACCTGGTAAACTTGCCTGCTAAATTGCTATTTTTCCTTTTTCACGACCATCATCTGTTCTGCTGTGCTGGGAGATTTAGATTAGCTAGGAAGCAGGAAGTGGTTGGATTTCTTGCTTTCTAGCTAAGCACAGCCAAACCTCCCTTAGGACTGAAGGTTTGCTTCCAAGCAAATTCAGTGCAGACTCACGGGAATCAAATTTGAGAGACTGAGCTAGGCGATGGCAGATAGATAGATCACCGAATGATTTTGTGAGCAACTCAATCTGCCTGCTTTGCCTGATTTTGGGTAAAAGTTGCTCTTTTTTATTAAAAAAATTCAATATTTATATACATATTTATAATATTAACATACAAGCCATGCCCAGCCAATCACATGACCACTAAGCCACACCCACAAATTAGGCCACACCCACAGAATCAGTTAGTGGTCCCTGGATCTAAAATTATGAGTGGCTCCTGAGGTCCAAAAGGTTGGCAATCCCTGCTTTAGATGGTGCACCCCTGTTGATAGATGGACCTGGATAGCTTTCAGAGATGCTGGGCAAGGGTTTTCTGTTGGTTGCATTGTCTATCTGAAACCTTGGTTATAAAGCATTGGAATAAGGGGGTAGATAAAGCATTGGATTCAATTGCACCCATGCAAATTCTCCTCTCTTAGGCATCTCATAATTCCCCATGGTTCCCAAAGGAGCTGAGGGAGATGAAACAAGAGACGTCTATAGTGTCACTGGTGGTCAGCAAAGGACAAAATCAAATAGACATGGGACTGGCTTATTTGAGGGGGACAGTCTCTCACCTTTACATAACCTATCTCAGATCCAACAGAGAAGGCATGCTTCAGGTTTCATCCGCTTATAGGCTGGCCTTCTCTGCCATGGTAACCACCTTATAGACTATTCTTTCCCTCCTCCACCCAGTTACTGTAGTTAGATCTATCTTTGTAAATGTTCTGGAAGTTCCCCAAAACATTGTTATATCACAGGGCTTTGAGGTCTCAGGGAACACACAACATTTTAAGGTGGCCCCTTTACTGTACTTTTCTCACCATTTTGGCTTGTATATTCAATTTTTTAATTATTTGTTAATTTTAACTAAAACTTGCTGATATTTTATAATGGTTTGTTCTTAAATTGTGGTTTTATTTGATATTATATCCTTCCTGAGTCACTTCTGGTAAGATGGGGAAGTTTATAAATTTGATAATAAATAAATTAAATACATTCTCTCTTAGATAAGAGGCTTAGATTAACCTGTTAATTTGCTAATTGTTTATACATATGCAACCTATTAAATAATTTTTAAGGGATATTTTATGAAGTCACTTGAAGGGTTCTCCAGGGCACAGAACCAAAGCACAGTATCCTGTTGAATATTTATAGGAAAGAAGCAAAGCAACAATGGGCTACTTGAAACAAATTAAAAGCTCTCTCCAATCTATCTTACTCCATTAACAAAGTGAGACATATACTGCAGAAGTATGAAGGCACTTCTGGTAATCACTCAGTTTGTCTTCCTGAAATTTACAGCACTATTTATTATTATTACTAAATATTATTAATTTCAAAGTTCTCTTTCATTTTAAGATTCCAAAACAACTAGCAAACTTTATAAAATCCAACCTACAATGAAACTTAAATTACAATTAAAAGTCGATAAAACATACAATAAGCAAGACAAACTCAATTGAATCCAACATCATAGTTTCACTATAGAAATCAATGGTGGAACCAGTTAAATGTTAGGCATACGGCAATCGAATAAAGATATCTGACAGTTCCACAGTAAAAGCTTATCATTGTTCAGTAAATTTATAAAAAAGCTTGTCTAATCATTTTGATGTGGACAAGAAATTACAAGAGGAGGTCATATCCTTCAAGTCAAACTTTTAGGTCTATAGAGGAAAATAATCACCACATTGAACTTTAGAATGAAATAGTTATTGCAATGTCTTAAAATATCTTAAAAGTAAAAATCACAAAGTTATGTGCCTTCTACTTCTAATTACATGGAAATAAATGAAATCATTTGAATAACTGAAATTAACAATGTGGACAATTCTTTTACTTATATTTAGATATTATGAATTTTAATAATCTTGATGAAACATGAAGACCCATATAAGAGAGCTGAATGTTGAATATGTGTATGTGTCTCATCTGTTTCTTTTAAAGGTATGCTTTTAGGTTAAGGGACGCAATCTAATATCTAGTATCCATATCAATGTCTGTTATCTTTGAAAAAAATTAAACTCCTGAATATAGGTAATTGAAATATAATTGCTACTTGAACCCTTATTGTATCTCGTTCTAGAAAAAAAAAAAGCTTCAGTTTCTTATATTTAATTTGTAAGATATTCCTGAAACATCTTAAGACTATTTTAAATCTTGCAACATGGAAGTCTTTTAGGGATATTTTGGTCTTTTGAACTACTGAAAAAATGGAACAAAGAAAGCAATTTTGTACATTTTTAGATGACAAAGAATACAGTTTAATGACTAGTAATATATTTGAAGATACTCTGAGTCTTCAGTGTGTGTGTCCATGACAAGAAGTAGAGGCAACTAATACTACATTAGGTACACAATATCATGTCACATATAGTTGCACTGTGGTTCAACTTGGATGCCTGAAATTTTCTTAGGCTAGGGAGTATTTAATGATTATACTCAGTTATAAGTAGTTTCTGATTATATTCCCACATAGCTTGTTCTCAAATTTCCAATAAATACTCATATTTTATCATGCCTGTGGAAATGCTTGGGATGGTTATTTGTGAATTGTGAACAGCAATTGATATAATAGCAATTGAATGTACTGATTAACAATTACAGAAGCACTGACTTGTCAGGGCAAATCAGGAGAAATACTAAATGTGAACGTTGACAAATGTCCAGAGTTATTTGAATGGCCCATCTGAGATTCTTTAAATAAATACCCAAAATTATTTTTATTATAACTCTTACTTAACAGTCTTATGATTTCTTGTCTAATTAGTGCATGCCTTTTAGTTTAAATAAGTTACTTGTTGCCAACATGCTCTCCAATATTCATCAGAAATGTTAAGTTTGTGGCAGCATAATTTTTAGCCAGTTACTATAACTGTAAGGATATTAAAATGCACTGAAAGAATTAAAACTTTATAATAATGGAATAAAATGCAACATAGAGCTTGCCTGCAAGTATTTTGCAAGTTTTATATTGCCCCAGAAGCCATATGGTTAAAACCCATAGAAACAGCTAGACAATTGGAGAAATAATAGTTTATTTTTGTTGCCATTTATTGATTTGGGCCATGTATGTTACTTTCTAGATAAAAATTGAGTTCAAGCTATATTATTATCCTGATAATAATATTAAGACTGGGAAAGATCCATGCGCAATGCAAATGGCAACATTCATGCCCACCATTCAACATTTACCCCAAATGCAACTTAGGAAAAAAGCTGCCAAATGTGTGCTAACAAACACAGGGCATGCTCCAAATGTCAATTGATGTAAAAAATGTTGGAATGACTGAAATTCCAAAATAAAGTTTTCGTACTAGTATTTAATGGATTTAGGCACTTTCCTTGAATCATGTTAACTAGTATCTAGGCATAGGAACCAAGATGCTTAGAGATGGAGAAGATGAGAATCCCTAATTGAGAAGTATGGCTTGAAGTAAAAGGAAGCAAAATGTTCCTCAGAAAATCTGATCATCCCCCTTTTCAATGTTAAAGGATCAAGGATAGGTCATGATTCCTCCTTATTGGGATAGGTTGTTTTCTAGAAGACTTCTTCAATTTAATTGCACCATATTTTCCTTCTGATAAGAAAGATGAGGAAATTTATAGATGGATAAGAAGCATAACCAATATTCCCTGACCAGAAAGCTAGAGGAAAAGATAGGGGGGAAATGGAGGAACCTAACATTACTCCTCACCATCCATACAACACAGAAGTTGCCAAGGAAAGGGAAAAAAAATACTTGAAGAGTAGATAAAACTGAAGGAACATCTAGAAAGTTTATAAGAGCGAGTAAGTAAGCAAGCAAGAATATATCAAAGGAAAAGAAACAATCCACCTTTTTTTAGTAAAAAGAAATGGTATTATAGTAGTAATAAGAAGTAAAGAGTAATATAGGTACCAAAGAGAAGATGGAACAAACAATTATTTCTCAGAAATTAAGGCCTCACATCTTGACACTGGCACATGAGGTATGTCTAGCTCTTGTAAAAAAATTCATTTAAGGACGTTATATGTTGAGAGCCATGTTAGTTCCAACCTAGTCCATGGTGACAACAATCAGGATTCTAATATCTAATAGCATATAATAGTCTAAATTCTGATTGCATATTTTCTTTGCAATAAATTTTAATAAAAGGCATAATGTACATGCTGGTTTCAACCCATCTTTGTTCCCCACTTCACCCAAGTTTAAATCCTACATTAGTCTAACCAATCTGTGCATCATGAAATAATTTTCAGTTCATGAAAGCTTTACACCTTCTAAGGAATCTTATGAAAAGAAGTTTCCAGCTTCTCACTGATCTGATGACAATGGAAATCCATCTTTTCATTAAAATGCCTTATTATAATATGGATTCTTAGTATAGAATTCAGAATTTTGTCAGGAGATACATTTTGTTCTCCCAAATCAGACAATAGGTGTATCTAATGAGTAAAGGGTTAGGGTTTTCTTTCCATAAATATCAAGAAGCTTCCTCTCTCTCCTCCCTCCAAGGATGCTGTTACTCCGCAATTTACAGCAACAGAGATATCTCTTTCTCCCTATCAGCTCTGTTACTCTGTTTTGATTTTTATGAAGGATGGGGCAGTTCTGCCGGAAATTTTGTAAAGGAGATCCAAAGCCCATTCTACTTTAAGGCTAATATTATTTCAAAAACCTTTAATGGGAACATCCTTTTTCAATACATCTCTGGCAGAGAAGAAATAAAAATGAATAGTTATATCTACATTAGTATATTGCTGTGGTTTTTATAGGAATCAATATTTTCAGTTTATGATAAAAACGTATGGAAACACATTTTTTTGTGAAAGGTCATGCTTCCATGGTAGTCATTTTGTGTAGTGCCATACTTGCAATAAAGCCATCTTAACTGATATTTCTAACACTTCCTCTGGGTTTTCAAATATGGTCTCAGCTGTATAATAGTGATTGTCTTTACTGGTATCTGTCCATCCTTACATTTTTAACCTACCAAGGTAAGGAAAAAAGTAAACTGAACAAAGCAGAAAACATGTGGCATTTGCATTTAATTATTAACATTTCTTTTCTTAATAAAAAAGTAGAGAAAAAAGTACAGCTCCTTTTGATCCAACTAAGTGGCAAGAACAACCTTGTCTTTGACTCTACTTGTGCAAACATTACGTCTTGCCTACATGGTTTAAAAATATTTCAGGCACCAGAATTTTCTTAGAATACACTGAACAGCCTGTCATGTTGTGCCCTGATAATTAGCTTCTGGTTTTCTTTCATTTAATTGCATTATGCTTAGGGTCAGACTTCTTATTATTGACAAAGAGAAACAGTAATGACACTGGCTTCTTGGAGTTCCATGCTTTTTAATGACTTATCAAATGGGCTAGTGGTAAAGGAAATCTGTATGCATCCAATGTGCTTCCATTCAGTAACAAGGGCTTCCTAACCTGTCATTAAAAAAAATTGTTAATTATTTTTAAAAATTTAAGTAATATTGCTGCAGATCTAAAAGAGATACTTCCTAACTCTGAATCACTTACCTAAACTTTTATCATTCTATTATAGAATAATCTTTCAAAAAGAATCAGTCTTATTTTACTCATATCTTGGTATATTTTTTTTACACACCTGATTACCACATTTGATAGAAACCTAGAAAATTTTTACGTTAGTGAATTTAAGTATGCTCTGACATATGAAGCAGCCAGAGTAGGAAGCTCAGTATAAAACTGTACAGCAAGCATAAGTTATAAAACTCTACCCAGGACATATATAAAGAATATATTCCAGACTTATTAAATCGATCAGGTTTTCATATTACAGTGTCAGCTGATCTAATAATTTAGCAGACAGATAATGACAAGCGTTATGAACTTTAGCTTGTCCTGGTTGATAAATACAGTATATGTGATGATGAATGGCAGAATGATACATTAAAACAATATATTATGGTAATAAATCACCTGACTTTGCCTCTCCCAGCTACATAATCAGTATTAGTAGTAAAATTTGTCTGGGCATCTCTTTGTCTTTTCAGCCTGAATATTAACAGAGCAGGATTTCCTGATAGGATGGAAGAAATATATGAGACCACTTATACTGAGAACACTTGCAGAGACATTTGGGTAAATACGTAAAATAGCTAAAAAAGAAAGAATATAAAAAAGATATTTTAAAATGTATAATTTATCATACATTTGCATTTCCATTTAAAGTGGAATATTTTTAGCCTATTGCTTATCAAACTAATCTTTAAAAAATAAAATAAAATTAGGGCTACCATATTCCAGTTGTAAAATATAATTTCCCAGTAGATGGAAACCAAATGATAGTGACAAGTAACCCTTTGTTGTCATCTTATGACCACCTGGGGTTTAATTAATTAATCTTAATTCTTTATATTGGAAGGCAATGCTTATGTGACTTCCTCATTTGATAAACATACACCATTTAACAAAATTAAGGGAATGTATTACATCCTCTATTGAATGTTCAGTAAAGCCTATATAACAACATATATTTTTTTAAATATTTCAGATATTTAAAAATATTTTAAATTTTAAATTGTCTACCAATGAGAGTGGAGTTTAGGAGGAGCCCTCCTGTTCTACCACTCTTACTATATTAGACAACAAAGCATCAACAGCAGAGTCTTCAAGTTTTTGGGTTCTTAAAGTCAGACTACCACTGAAGCTATTGATACAGTTCTACAGAGGAACTACTGAGTCTGCCATTTGTACTTCTATAACTGTCTGGTTTGGTTCAGCAAACAGGACAGGTACAGACTTCAATGGAGAGTTAGAACTGCAGAAAAAACAATTGCAACCACCTGCCTTTCTTTGAGGACTTGCGTGTTGCATAGGTAAGAAGGATGATTAAGAAAATATCAATAGATCCTCACATCCTGGACATAAATTCTTCCAATGAGTCCCTTCAGGATTCTGCTAAAGAGCATTGCAAGCCAAAACAATTAGACACAGTGACAGTTCTTCCCCCCATCGTGTCATCTCTTTGTTAAACACCTAATTCCCATAGTACTATCTTATGTCTAGGTATATTTACTCATGTGGTATGGCTATATTACTATTGATCCTTCTCATTTTTTCTACCACCTTCTTTTATGAGTGTCATTATTATGATTATTATTATTATTATGTTGTTTTGTATGTACACGGAAAACTTTTGCACTGGAGACAAATTCCTTGTGTGTCTAATCACACTTGGCCAAATAAAGTATTACATTTTGGTTCATTTCTTCCTTCTACCAACATACAAAGTAGGACAAAAATAAAGAAAGGCATACTTATTTATTCATTTCTTAAATTTCTATGCTGCCCATCTCATTTATACAGTGACTCTGGGTGGCCTAGGGGTAAGGAACTTCTCTACGCCATCAGCCATGCTCAGTGTAGCTAGCCCCTGTTTTTAGGAACTTTTGTTTTTAGGAACTAGCAGATCTTACCTCCCTTGAGAGAATATTCCAGAGAGTGGGAGCCTCAACAGAAAAAAAATTCTTCTCCTGGACTCTTTTAACTGAAATTTCCAGGTTGATGGGATCTGAAGTAAGCTTTTTCCACTGGAATGAATGGGATGGGTTCCTTAGATTTTACTGGATGCTATATATCATCTTTTTTGTTTTTTTGTTTTGTTTTTCTGTTAAGAGAGGTTGTTAAGGCAATACATTTCATTGCCTAGGTAATTGTATCAGTTTCAAAAACATCATCACACCACTCTCTCCTTTGTCTGTACATGGAAGTGAAATTCAACAATCTACTCTGATTACAAGTCACTAGTACTAAATCTACAAAATGTTATGTAATCATCTGATTCAAATTGTTGACACAGATTCCCAAATCTGCTACAGCAACTACATTAATCAAATTTCCTTAAAGTGAAACATTCTGAAAATTTTGCACAGATCTAAAACAAACCTGCAAAGCTCCTGGAAAAGAAACTTTTCTTCCTCAAAAACACATTTCGTAGCCTTGTATTTGGCCTGGATGAATGAATTACAAATTGCCTCTTTTGTATGGCTTTTTTCCAGTTTATTTTCAAATATGAGCTTTTAAAATAAGAGAAAGTATAGAAATTCCTTACAGAAAGACAACTAAACTTTAGTTAACTTCTGATGCTCATAAGAACATTCTGCAGTATATTATTTGGGGAACAAACACCCTATTATTTACTTGCTTGTGGCAGTTCTTTGTGCCATGACAAAGAATGATTCACAACTTTTCTTAACAACGGCTTTTCATACTTTTCAATGTTCATAGTGTCAACATGTTGACTAATATCTCACTCTGTCTCATATGAAATCTATTTGACTTGGTGTAACAGAGTCTGAGTACTTGAATATCCTCTGCTCTCTTTTATTTTCAGGAATATTGTTGTTAAAAGAATGCCAGTTGTGATGTGTTAAATAAAGAAACTGAAGTGGAAGACTGAAGAAAATTTTGTAATGAAAAAGAACCACATAATTTTTTATAAATGAGTACTTCTGTCATTCATTACCATGAAAAAGGATTCTCACTGAAAGAAAATTAGTATTCACTTAGCAAGTATTAGAAGCATTTCCGTTTATCTCTTTGATCCTAGTTTGGACATCATTTCAAATATAGTTCAACTGAAAACACTTGTTGGGAAAATTCTCCACAGGCAGGAGGCTAGAACAAGAACTTTAATTATCTTTTCCAAGTAGAATAGCAAAGGACATAACCTTGATTGCATGCTTTGGCTCTTGAATGTAAGAATTTTTCTCGCAGGAATTGCCCCTGTGTGATTGCTTTTTAAGTCAGCACAATAACATGGGAAGCATGAGTTTATCCAGACTGAGTGGGGTGCCTACAATTTATATTAATAAACTCCTTTTAGTTTCAGTATAATATATATATATATTTCTTTTCAAATGCTTCCATATTAGAGCTGTAGACACAGGAAATAAAAACTAGCCAGTTCACAGTTTAGACTGCAGGTCCCATGATATTAATCTAAAAATAAAATTTTACATCCTAGAAGATGAATGTAAATAATACAAATTTAAGGGTACAGTGCTTTGCAACTTGATGTTCGATTTGGTGACTAACCATATGATTATACTATCCACTAGTATTTATCTGTGTGGATACAGCTGCTACTACAGCTGCTACATGAACACAAGCTTTTGGTGCACTGACTAAATATCTGAAGAACTCATCTACTTCTATGCAGATGCTAAAACTTGGATCCAAACAAGCCTTCATGGGAATTCTTGCACTGAATAGAGAATGGGCATGAATAAAAATGAAAAGAAAAACAGCCAGATATCATATGTTATAAAGCATTAAAACAGAAGGGCTTTATGATGAGTAAAATCAAAGTATAATGAATTACTTTAAAATTCATATAATGGGTGTAAAAATCCAGTCATTCAGTAATCATTCTGGCCATCAATAGTCTTCTTCAAATTAGTCAGTTCGTTTTTTTAATGATAGTGACTGATCAATATGTTCTTCCAACTCTATAATTTCTTTTCCTGATGCTAACATAATAAATTGTTTAACTATCAGAATTATCTGTAGTCTAAAATTCAATATTTGAAGAGTTAGATGCATGGTAAGGTACTGGTGGTGTGATATTTATTTGCTGAACTCAAGCCATGCTAAATCACTACTTCCCATATTACATGTCCAAGTAAATATAAATACATACAATATTTACACACCATTTAAAGGAGACAATAAAAAAGTTAAAAAGGAAACAAAAAGATCAGAGTCCTTTTCATAGCCACTCAGGTAAGCAGGGATTAACATCTTTCATTAAAAACCTATCTGGGAAAATGGCATGCATAAATAGAAACAGATTATTATTTATTTTATTGTGATAGTCTAATACTACCTTATTATATAATAATTGGTAATAACAGTGTTTCATAACACAATGTAAAATTACTTCATCAAAGGAAATATGGATGGATGGATGGACAGACAGAATACATATAAATACACACACACACAAATACACATAGGCACATAGACAAAAGAACACCATATACAATATTAATTACAAGAAAAAGATAGTTGGACAAAATATATAGAGTCTCCAGAAATTGTTTTAAGATTTCATACTGATCTAAAAGTCATTCAATATATTTTAAAAATAAATCCATCTGAACAATCAACTATCAACTATTTGTTTTATCTAATCATATTTTGAACTGAATATTAATTCACTGAGGCAGTTAATGAACTCTTGGCATTTTAAATTGGGCTAAATCTTTAAATATAAGAAAAAATACAGCTATGAAACTACTATTTAGCTGAAAGAAATCATATGGCATTAAGGCAGTAAGTCAGAAATAATGCAGCGCATTTTTATCTAAGGAAAATTCTTATCTTTATCAAAAATACACTAAGTAAATCTTAAGAGGTGGTAATGTCAACATATAACCTTTTCCGCTTCTCAAAACTGAAAATACTTTTTTAATATCCCCATTCAACTTTTTAAAACAGTAAAGGAAAAAATTCAGGATAATGAAAAATCGGTATGAGTTCACTAGAGATGGATATGAAGACAAAGCCTAATATCAAAGATGTAGGTACCAACTAAATGAGAAGCAACTGTAGCATGCTGAATTAGTGAAGAAATAAACAAACTTAACATTAGGATAAGAAATAACTCAAATGCTATTTGTTAATTGCTTAATGATATTGGAGTATTTTTCACCATGGTGTCCAACATTTTCTGCACTCAGGTGTAAAATCTTAACAGTGTGTTTCACAATGTACCATATACTAAAAGTGTTAAGAAATGGCACATTGGGATGAAAGGCTTACTTAGCTTAAAAAGCAACTAGAATATGAAGCTGTGTTTTGAGAAACTACAGACAAGCCACCCATGTTGTGGAGGTACTATAAATCTAATGTATCATACCTAAGGACATTTAACTAAAGCAAGATGACTAAACCCCTAGAACCAATCTAACCTTAGAACATAGATTTTGATTTTGGTACATATGCCTCATTATCTATTACCCAATGCAGTGCTTCTTCCTAATCTTTTACAGAGTACAGCTACAGCATGTACAGCTACAGCATGAAATGCCATTAGGGGTGTGCAAAACATTCCAAGCTTGAAACACTCCAAGCTCAACATGGCTGTTCTGAGCTGAAGGCAAAATTCTGTTCAAATAATTTTGTCTCAAACTTGAAATAAAACATTTTTGTGTCTCCCTATTCAAGCAGTATTTGAGTGTTCTATTCTCCACAACTGATATTTCAGTAAGTTTATTTTTATTTTCCCCCCAATATAGCTACTGATATATTGACTTGGACTGGGTGATGTGATTTGAATCAAGCAACAGAAGTAGCAAGGCTGAATTTTTTCCCTAAATTCTGCTCTGCTGCTTGGAAGACAGGATGAAGAAATGAACAACTTAGAATAGACAAAACTTGATACTTAACCATTCAAGTCCAAGAGATTTGGCCTGAACTTCACCAGTGAAATCACCCCTTTCCATTTCCTAAATCATGACAAATCATGAGGGCAAAACAGAAGCTATAGGCAGAAGCTGCTACTAAGAAGAAGAATTGGGATAATATCTCCTGCGGAAATCAAAAATTGAGAAGGCTGACACCTGCATGGAAATTTGACATTCCAAGAAGTTGTAGCAACAGTGATACCACTCCCTGGTGTGCTGAGTGTTACTGACAAGGATTCAATGTTAAGCAAAGGGCTCTCTCCTGGAACAAATAGATAGAAAAAGTGGTGGAACTGTCTATTTGCCAGGAGATCCACTATTGTTTTAGGAATCCAGAAGCTGAAAATAAGTGACTAAAGGAGGGAAAACGGTGTATCTTCATATGCACGGTGTGTCCATTGCTGGAAGTGATAGTGACTAGAAAATTGCTAAACTTCAGGGTTGAAATCAGAGTCATTTTGGTCCATGTTATGAAGCTTAAACTCACTGAAAGGAAGGATAAGAACATTAAATGTCTTTTGGGGGGGATCTTAGAGTATTGGCTTAGATATTAATTTCTTTCCAGTTTGATTTTCTACTATCTAAAACTGGTTATCAATATGATCTCTGAGTTTAATCCTGATGGTACAATTTGTAAAGGATATATCTAAATATTATTAGAAGAAGATATAACTATTTTTTAAAACGTAATGATTATATATGATTATAATTATAATCATAAAATTAAAATGAAGCAAGGTTCAGAACAAGCAAAAGCGCTTCTTTCAATAATTCACTAATGCATTGTGAATTGTCAAAGATAATAGGAAATATAATGTACTCTGGCTTCTGTGGTTCTTACCTGCATGCCAATGTGCCTGATGTACATTTTTCAGTACAATCTCCAGTAGTTTCTGAGTAATCACACCTTCTCTAAACAACAACAAAAATAAATTTCATCTCCTAGCACCAGAAATATACCATAAAGTTACAATGAGACCAAAGAAGCTGTTCTTCACATGGCAGTCAAAATTATATTGAAAAGTGCCATAGCTCAAAGGGTTTGAAATGCTACCCCAAAATGTTCTCTTATGACTCTTTTCTCATTGCTAAAATGTGACTGTGGGTTAAAATCAATGGTTGGATAAACCAAGCTTTATAGCTGTTGAAATACTTAAGGCCTGGCAGATTTTTAAATGATGTCACAGCAATGCAGTTATTATTACTTGCCTTCCATCAGATCTCCCTGATGGCATATGTGCTTTGTGTTCATTGGGCCCAAATAATTGAAACAATCCATCTGTTTGGTGTTCCTCTCTGGCTTTGGATCTGGCATGATTCGTTGCTGCCTTATGATATGTGCCAGTGATGTCATATTTAATCAAGTAGCCACTTACCCTCAGGATCTCTCCAGAAATGTGTTGTATTTTTAGCAATGAAGTAAAGATAACTAAAGCTACTCACCGATTTGGAGCATTTTTCTTACTACCACCTGATGAGACCTAATATTTGTCAGGGATTATCAGTCTTGCACAAGCAATTGACAGCCTTGTGCATTTTTCATGAAAGCTTTTAGTGTTCTAATTCATCACAAATCCCAAATCATTACAGTAATTGACCCATTCTACAGCTGCTGCTTCAATTTCTGTTAGAATACTTCATTTGCCTATTGTCAGGTTCAGTTTAAAGGCTGCAATGGGTATAAGCCTTAATTACTTTTTCCACAAGACAGAGTAGGCCATAGTAGGCAAATCAAATTATTTGCAGTGCTATTTTAGTAAACTTTGAGATAATAATTTGTCCTTTCTATATATATCTTCCATTTTTGCTCTATTAACTATTATTAAGCTGAAAAACAACAATAAAAACCAAACTTGTTTCTCTCGGTATCATGGTATCTATCAGGAAATCTGCTAAAAAAAGAAATAGAATATTATAGAACAAACTACTTAATAATATCAGAGGTTGATTTTCCAAGAACAGCTAAGGAATGGTTTCTTTTTAGGAAGCTATCAAACATTTTACAGGTGGAACCTTGCAGTTTGAATCTCATCAGGCTCAAGGTTGACTTAGCCTTCCATCCTTCCGAGGTCAGTAAAATGAGGATGCAGATTGTTGAAGGCAATATGCTGACTCTGTAAACTGTTAGGCAGGGCTGTAAAGCCCTGCGAAGCAGTATATAAGTCTAAGTGCTATTGCTGTTATTTAGTTATACTTCCTGTGCCTTAGGTCCCAACAGACCTTTACCTACTCTTACTGGGATCTCCTGCTGCATCCATTGTAAATTTGAAATTGGGTCATATGTAGCTTTAGGAAGGTTCTGTTGTAATTTTGAACATTTGTTAAATGCCTTGTCATGCCTCAAGGATTACTGTGTGCTGTTTTTAATAATAATAATCATATTTCTAGCATTTAGAGCCGTGGTAGTACAGTAGTTGGAATGCAGTATTGCAGGCTTATTTGGCTCACTGCCAGGAGTTCGATCCTCACTGGCTGAAGATTAACTCAGCCTTCTATCCTCTCAAAGTTGTAAAATGAAATCCCAAATTGTTGAGGGCAATATGCTGACTCTGTAAACCACTTAGAGAATGTTGTAAAGCACTATGAAGCACAGAGATGGTATTCAGCAGGTTCTGACCAGTTCTGGAAAACCGGTAGCGGACATTTTGAGTAGTTTGGAGAACTGCCAAATGCCATCTCTGACTGGAGATTTTACAAGACCCTTCCCCTTCCATGTCCATCAAGCCACGCCACACAACTGGTAGTAAACATTTTTGAATCTCACCAGAGATGAAGTGGTATATAAGTCTAAGTGCTATTGCTATTTAGCAGCTTCATAGTTTCCACACTTCCATAAATACAGGAACTCCTCCATGTAATTCTGATTACAAAAAGTGTCACAGAAGTCAATAGCATCATGTAATACTCTAAATGATAATGTAATCTGGAAAACCCTAAAATGCAGTATTTATCAAAATCGTCATGTTCCCGACAATAAGGATTTTAAAAAGGTAACTCATACAGGGAAAAAATAATAATTGGAAAAGTGGAGAGCAAATGTTGGCACACCATATTAGCAGTGTATAAAAGCTAAAGCAGGAAAGACAGAAATGCCACTGAGAAGTTTTTGATCTTGTTGAAGATTCTGCATGGAATATCATGCCCTCTGAAGAATTTATAGGTTGAAGATATCCTTAGCACTAGTATTACTTATTAAGAAACAAGTGGACTCAGTGGAAGGATTCCCTTTTGGCACTTTTGACATGTTGCTATCTGAAGACCAGGCTTCACTTATCACTATGTCAGCAAAGAGATGATGGAAGTGTGGTCGGGTAGGTCCAGAAAGTTTAGAAAGCACGTTTATCCAATGGTTCTGCAAAAGTAGTCTAGTCTTATTTCCGCTTATTTTTTAAACATCTTTGTATTATGATAATGGAAGATGATGAAATATCCTTAAAGACAATTTTTTCCAGCTACCGTAGAAAGAAGTAGGGTCAACACAAATGAAATATATACAAATTGAAAGTGCAATTCAGTATATATTCAGCCAAACCTACACTATATATGGTGTTATTAGGCTAGATGAGGGCAATAATGGAAAGAACGGAAGTGGAAAGAAATGACTAATGGCAAGGGATTGAAAGTATTTTCCAAATCTCCATTGATTTTCATAAAAATAATATAAACAGTCCGAACATTTAGTTGAAAATACATTTTTACTAAAAGCAGCATCAGCCTGACCACATTTTACCAAAAATTGATTTTTTGCAACTTTATACTGCCAATGTTTTTTTTAATTGTGCGGTACTTATGCAGATAGAACACTATATGGTTTTAAAGGAAAATAAATAAATTTTAACAACATTGTTTCAACTTTTGATAATCAAGAATTACTTAAATACATATTATAATTCATTTCTTCCCTCTAAAAACTGTAGATCAGAAATATAAATGTAAGTCTCAATGGCTCGAACACATTGTTTTACAGCTCTTTGGTACTCAGAGTTAAGGAACCAAAAATAATCTGGTTCCTGTCTCTTTATTTAAGAGACTTCTAAGGGACAAAATATGTATTTAAATGAGGAAGGTATTTATAAAGACATATTAATGTCATTTAAAGTTTTTGAAATTCTGTTCTCAAATAATCTCTAGTGCAGTCTTATATAGGTGATACTTGTTTAATGACAGCATTAGGACCAGCATGTCTGTTATTAAGTAATTGCTAATTGGGGAAATCACATGATCACAGTTATTATTTTCCCTTTTCCCCTTTTGCAATAATCACCCTGGTCCTAGGATGGCATGGTGGCAGCTGCTGTATGTAACTGATAAGGCTACCCAGTTTCACATTTCTGTTTGTGTGTTTCTCTCAACCATTCTCCCTAGCTTTGAAATATTCACCCCAATGCAAGGATAGTTAGCAAGAGGGAGTTAATGTTTGTATTTACATTCCTTGGAGAGGAATTGATTAAAAGAGAGTAAACAATAACATATTGGAAAATATACATTGAAAGGTATGTGGAAGAGATGAAGAAGCTGGCAGCTCCAAGGCTGTGAGCTGTGTGTGTTCTATGTAAACAGCTAGTGTATTTCCCACTGCACGCTTAGTTTGCTCTCTTATATTTCCTTTCTTCTCTAATGTCATCACTCTACAAGATGTGGGCAGGGATGAAATGAAATAATTTATTTTGTCCTGGCACTCATTATTTGTTTGGTACTTGACACAAGCTAGAATGTGTTGGTGATGGCTGTCTTGTGATACACTACTATTCCTTATGGGGGGAAAATGGTTTGGTACTCATTGTGCCTCCCGAAACCAATTAGTGATGAATACTGAGGTACCACTGTAATTGAAATAATCCTAGAAGGGACTGTGGTGATGAAGGTACACTGGACATGAAAATTCATTGGTTGTGAAGCTTTATAAAGGCAAAATAAATTTTTTAAAAGGTCTTGCCTATCCAGTGAAGTCTCCAAGACTTTTCTGCAGGCTAGATGTTAACATTCTAGACTAAGAACTTATCAGCACTGCATCCTTAAGCTGTTCTTATTCTGGGTTTATGTCAGCTTGTCTCTAACCTGTTTAAGAAAATGCTGTCTGACTGCCTGGCTTTGGTAGCAGCTGTACTTGTACATCTGTACACACAAACATCAGGTGTTAAATTTATATATACAAAGTTCAGGTATTTGTGCATGCATATAATATGCAGGCTCAACAACAGAAAATTATGAAAAGTAAATAGTTCAGAGTAAAGAAAGAAAGAATAAAAAAAGAATAATAAAAAAAAACAATTCCTGGTCCATTTTGAATCAGTTACTATCTTCACATAAGACAATGTCCTAAGTATTATGTGAGAAAGGAAGACCTGATGTAACAAGTTGTGCAACAGATGTTCTCTAAGAAAAGAGGGAAACTTGGTGGGGATGCAGTCAAAGGACAGGAGTTGGCCTCAAAGAAATTGCAGCCTAGCAAGCAAACCAGGGGATAGTGTTTGAGACAAAAGAAACAAGAAAATATCACTCTGAAAATGGAACATCAAAACAGACAGTATTGATAATAGGGTAACATTATAGTGTGAAAAAGCCCTAGGACAAACTTTGCCTCCCAGTCAACTCACGCATCAAAATACTTGAAGGATTCTAAGTATGTTTGCCATGTGATAGAGCACGTGCAAGAGAAGTCTGCTCAGTAAAGGTTATGCCACTTTGCAGTTCAAATGTAAGAAGATGGGCCACTTTGTCATATTCATAAAGTGAGAGAAATTGAAAAAAACATGGAAATACCAATGAGCATTTCTTTTTGGCACTATAATGAACAGAGGTGTTTTTGTAAATCAATTTTCATGTAGTGTACTTTAAAACTGGGACAGAAATGGATGTGATTAGGATTTGATAATCTGGCTACAGAACTTCCAATGTCTGTTTCATCTCGAACAGACAGTTTCTTGTAGGTCCCAACAGCAAGATTTTACATTGCCTAGGATACTTTATGGCTTGTATTGCAGTGCAATGGCAGAGAATATAACAGTAAACTGTATGTGCTACATATTCAGGTAAAGGCTGGTTTCTTGTTTTTCTGGTCAAGAAGCATCTGCTCTAATGAGTATAGTGTGCTGTCTCCCAATGCTCAACAGAAGTAAAACCCTTAAAGATTCCTCCAAAAAATTTAAGGAGTAAGAAAAGAGCTATTCCTATAGAACCCATTTAGCCATAATATGAATCCCACAATATTCTTCCAGAGTAAAGGTGGACTAAATAAAAGGTACACAGACTTATTGAAGCAATTATTTCATAATATCAGTAGCAAAGAAAATGACATAGTTTGCATATGCACAAATCTGAGGCATGTGACAAGCTGCAGAAGACAAAGACAATATCTTTTGTACTGTAGGTTTTATTCTTCTCTGAAGTCCAGCACTTGAGAATTCTCACTGCTTCCTTTTAGCAGATTCAGTTAGACCCTGATTGTACCAAATGATGCTTATAATAAACAAATTAAGTTTATTGAACCATTTAATAAAGATTTCAAGGCTATGTTATGGGATTTCTAACAATTGAAAGCTGTCCCAAAGGGAACTGTTTGCTCTGCACTACGTCAACCCATGTGATTGTGGTTATGTCTTCTTGCAATGATCATGATCAGAAACTCTTTAAAGTCCTAACAGCCATAATCTAAAACTGAAAAAAGACTCCTATATCTAAAAAAACTCACATATTGTATATTGAACATCACATTCTGAACATAAACGACTAAGTAAAATGGAAGGTATTTCAGAAGATTGATTATGTAGTAGATGGGAAATGGTACACTATTTTGTAAGATATGTGTTTTACAGCTGGGAGAATTCCTGTATTTTTTAAAGCTCAAAACAAGTATAACATTTAAAAACATATGAAGTTTTACAATTTTAACTGAAATCTCATTGCTGGCATTCTACAATGTCACTTGTCATTGTCTTATGTATGTTGATATAAATCTTTCATTGAATAATATACATGCAGAACAGTTACTGCAGCAGATATTTTGTGTTAATGAAATCCTATCATCCAAATTCATTCTAAACTTTTACAGAACAATTGAGAAATGGAGACTTCCAAAGCAACATTGTACCTTTTTGAAAAGTTACATTTGATCTTTTTTTCCATGTTCCGAATCAAAGCAATAGGAAAATCTTAATTTTATTCAAAATAATTGTCCATCATACACATGCAGCATGCACTCAACCCATTCTTTGAAGGAAAAAAGGCTTACAATAGCACAGGGACTGTTACTCCAGCTAAGAACTGGCAAGAAACACTGGAAAAACTGTCTTAGTCAAAATCTTAAAACATTTGTAGCAGACTCTAAGTCTTGTCAGAAGAATAAACTTTTCCAGCAATTTAAGTATTCTCACCATTGCCAAATATATTTTCCAAAAGAATTAGAATTCATATATGAACTTGGGGATCATCATTACTTAGCCATTATAGAAAATTTTTGCAGGCATCTAGAATTTGAAACCATAGCTACTCTACTGCAATTAAATGCTTTAAAAAGTAATATATAAATGGGTTATTCCAACATATTTATAGGAAACAATTATTCACAGGGAGAGTTAGGACAAATGTCTAACTTTAATCACAATCAGCCCCTGCTATATACAAAATAATGGGGAAGCAGAAATAGTGCAAAGCACATTCTAACATAGAAATATCCATTCTCAGCTTTCCTAAAGAGCAAGTCTAATCAATGCCATTCAATATCAACCATCAGCAATTAATCAGTTTCAGTCTTGGAAATAAATCTGCACTTTTTACTATTCTAATTCTATGGAAGTCTATACCAGATGAAAAGGCAGCTTTCCACTTCGATGATTGTCATAAAAGGCAAAGACTTATGTGCATTATTTACTGTGTTTTGTGACTTATATTTTATGATTCAAAGGAAGAAAAAAGTAGTGAAACACAATCCTGCTCATGAATAGGAGAAGCCAACACCTAATGTAGCCAGAAAGAACCACAAAAAGAAATTAGCCAGGTAGTAAGATTTCTTTTACAGAAGGCAAATTAAGAAATCTAAGCGGTTTATATAGCTTTATTATTGCAAGTAAACTAAATTACTAAATTGTTTAATTGAAAATCTCAGGCCAGTTTAAAATAAATATTTTTTTTCCTCATACTATGCTACCTCAAATCGTGAATAGTTACACCTTGTATCTTGCAGCTCTTTCAAATTGCTACACAGGAATCCAGTCACAGATAGGTTGATCTCTTGTCACCGAATGCTAAATGAACTCCTGGCTTCATCTATATTAAATAGGTTCTGAAGAAAATAAAGCATGTTGCAGTGAATTGGCTGAAAATAATCATTTATACATAACACAGATTGCTGGGACTTTCACACTTTTTTATCTAGAAACCAGTGTTATCTTTCCAATTCTAACAAAAGCATTACATTACCAAAAAGATTTTGTTTGTGCTAAAATTTCACCAGATTTTTGCCTAGGAAATCTAGACCATCATTTCAGACAAAGTTTATCTTGTATCATGGTTGTAAATCATTAAATTGTCTGGATCACCTTTGGGGTGGGTGGGGAGGAAAGGCTCTTGTTATGAACAATTTTCCACAGTGGCTGCGACAGAATAAGCATTTGAGATAAACCTTTCAGGAGATGCCATTATAGTAAAATCAAGCATTCCAATCAAATACTCTGACATCTGAGCTGATTTGTCACACTCGTGATTTTCTGAAAGAGGTTCAGACGAATTTGGAAAATTGTATAGCAAGTGCCATTTCCATTAGCATCTTGTTCCAGGCTTATTCCCTTTGGTAGCTAAGAAAAGGTCTGAATGTAGAACAAAGCCACCTAGGAGGCCTCATAATCTAGTGCAGGATTTCCGTGCATTTACCTCCATTTCTATAGGTAGCATGGAGGTATAAAAATATAGCAGATGCCCCCCCTCTTTTTGAGAGAAATTGACAATCAAAGCCTTACAAACTAGCATTTTCAGTATAGAGAGAATGCTAGAGAAAAGTATCATGGAAGGCAAAACAAGGACAAGGTAGTTTATGGTGGGAGAAGCATTGCAATGTCTTCAAACCCACAGGAATCGATCATTCTTGTTTCATTCATCTAATTCAGGCAGAACAAGCAGATAAGAGAACATTTATTTTCCTTTGCACTTGGCAGGATATTAGTTAGCATCCTATAAAAAGAAAGAGAATGGCAGATTATTCTCTCTGTATGACAGGACTAACCTAGCAAAGGAAACAGGGTCTGTATCATGCTTGCCAGATTTTGTATTATTCTTCCACTGCAGAAGCCATATCCCTAGAATCATTGCTGCAGTTGAACAGAACTTTTCACAATATATTTGCATAACTAGGATTATAATGGCGATGGTGCAAATGAAGTTCAGAGTTAGGTTAAAAAATATCCATGTTATCATCCCATTTGGAAGGAAAAATTTTTTATTTCTCAACTTGATTGGGAGAGTTTGTCCATCACCAATCATGAGCTCATCATGCTAATAATATGGTTCATAGATGGACTGGTATTATGTACAAGAAGTCAGAAGGCAATCATTTAAATATGTATTTAACATGGCATTTAATCAGCTGGTGATTTGCAGATTCGGAAGATTGATATTGATCTCATGGGGAAAACCAGATATAAATCACAAAGAGATGAGCTAATTTCTGCTTCACTGTAAACATTAAAGAATCTTGCAAGTATGAAAGTATATCTCTCATACCCATCCCACCTAACCCCCATCTTCTTTACAGCCCAAGTAACTAGGGAGCCTCTTTTTGAGCCTCTTTCCTCTCCTACTATTCAGTTATGGACTAGGCTGCCCTTTATCTGACTGTTCCTTTGTCAGCATCTCCCAAAGTCTTTTCCTGTAGTTTTTAAAATGAAATAATATATTTTGTTATTTAAAATTAAAGAAGTAAAATTTTATTATATGTCTAAATTCTTTATTTATTTACTTTGTGCATTTGTATGGTATTTTCTTTTTCTCAAAAACGCTTAATAAAAACGTATGTTAAATAATGCAGAGAGTTCCACTGCCTTCTAGAGAGGAAAAAGAATGCAACAGTCCAGACAGTTTCTTCTACAATTGGCATGGCATGGAAACATGTGGCAAAAAGCTTAGCCTTCACATTTACTCAAACATAAACCTGTCAAAAATTATAGGGAAATGTTTTTAAATACTCCAAAATGATGGTTGTCAGGCTTATGCCTTAAAGAAGGAGGAAAGTTCAGGCAGTCATTCTAATATAATTTTATATGTTCCAAAGAAAAAGGGAAAGAGGTGGTAAAAATTCTTTCTGAAGGTCATCTGTCTGAAGTATAAACCTATGGGGTCCTTCTCTTGCTGAATATAGACTGATCAAACATCACTTGATGAACCACAGGTATTTTTCTGCCACCAGGTTTCTATGTTTCTAAATAGGGAAGGAATCTTCCTTCTGGCCCCAAGGTCCCCACAGGCCAGGTTAGAGAAAGGATTCCCCAAACAGAATGGAGATTGGAAGAGAACCACAGGGATATAAATACTGTGTTCTATTTCATAAAGTAGGAGCCTACTTGTTTTGTGAGCTAAGAATGTAACAAAATCAACAATAAAATGAGAAAAGGATTATGCCCACACTGTTTTTTTCAAAGTTTGTGGGACTTCAAAATTCTTCTGGTCAGTTCAGTTTGTGATAGCATGCTCTGTCCATTTAGAGAAACTGTATTAATGCTGAAAGGTTTCTTTCATGGCCACAAGTTTCTTTCATGGCCACATTATTATTCCCCCAGGCAAAGTAAAAGATACCCAGAGTAAATGCAAAACTATAGAGAGCATAGTTTGTTAAGTGAACCTGAGAAGGTGTTTGACAGAACTCTGATTGAAAAGTACAAGAAGCAACAAGAAGTTTAAAACATTATAATCCCTTATGGCTATTAAAAATGCTGGGAAAGGAATGCAGAATGTTATGAAACCTTGGAGCACAGCTTTCAAACCAGAATTGGAAGCATTATGAATAGACGGGATCTGGATGGACTAAAAAGTGAGTGCTTGTTCTGGTCAAAGAATCACTGGTTACTTATTTCCTCAAATTTAACCTCATATATCAACATGTATATATTAACATACTTGTTTTAATTTATCACCATTACTTTTTCATGATTTATACATAACTTGAAAGTTGTTGAATTTCCAGGTCAAATATGTTTTGGTGTTTGAAAAATGTTCAGACTCCTTGGAATCTATTGTAATCTAATATTCACTGAAAGTCATTTGGGTTTTCATGCAACAAGATGTAAGAGATGACCAAGCCAAGCCTAAGGCCAGGGTCAAATGTGTCATCAGTCATGAGTTTCTTTGTGGCCACAAGAGATCGAAGTCCAGCCCACCTTGAATTGTATTGACTCTTATCTTCTGCCAATTTACTTTGTCCACTAGTAGTTCAGATTCTTGTAGAGAGCATTAGGTTATTATAAACCTATATTCTTTTGAATTGCCTGGATTTACTGCCCTTGACACAATTCAGTATTATTTTTACACAGAAGTGAACACATCTGCAGTGTCATTACAAATACTCCTTATGCCATTATCCATTAAATACATTAAGCAACTAATTAGATATCACACATTCCTTATGCTGAACCATTTGCTAAACAATGAATTAATTTTATTTCTATCATGTGCTCTTATTGTATTCATGCTCTTATCATAACTGCTTATCTGTCTAAAAAATTCCATAATTCAGACCTATTCGCATTGCCATATATTTTTATAAAGCCACAAAAAACAATAAACTTTTCCCCCAAATTCACACATTTTAATGATCTGCTGCACAGACAAAAGGCATGTGCATCTGCTGCATGACATAAAATTACACTGCACTTTCCAAAATTGCTCATTGTCATCTTGTATCTTTTCAATCAGAGTTCTGTCAAACACCTTCTCATGCTCACTTAAACTATTCTCTCTATAGTTTTGCATTCACTATTGGTATCTTTCCCTTTGCAAAGGAGAATAATAATGAATCCTTCCAATGGTCCAATAGTAATTCAGTCTTCACACACAAATTAACTAAGTTATAAGCTGCTGCATATTCAAACCAATCACATATGTTAACAATAGTTGAACATATACATCTGCAGCATTTACTTTTTCAATATTCTCAAAATATTGGTGACTTTCTTTTCATCATCTTTTTGGTAAACACTGATATTTATACAATTTGTTCTAGATCTGATATTCTACATATTCTGGAAAAAAATCACATTAAGATAGGAAGAAAATAAATTGTATTTGTGTGAATAAATTTGAATATACATCCTGCAATTAAAGGTTACTGATATTTTTTTGGCTGTTTCAATTAATTTATCCACAAACTTGAGATATGTTCATATTTAATAATAATAATAATTGATAATTAAAAGAGCATCAATAAAATGCCAAACTTCCATTTTTCATTTCCAAAAATAAAACTGTATTCTTTAATTGTGAATTAGAGAGTAATATAGCAATCCTTTACTGTATCCTAGGAGTAATTTCTCCAATCTTTCTCAGTCAGTTATTTTTCCAACTAAAGCAAATACCTGAAGAGCTTTCCCAAAGGTGCTTTTTCAAGAGGCAACTGGACTTTCTGGTTTTTCTTTGAAGACGTTTTTCAATGGTGGAATTCAAAAATTTTTTACTACCAGTTCTGTGGGCATGGCTTGGTGGGCATGGCTATGTGGTCATGTGACTTGGTGGGTGTAGCTATGTGGTCATGTGACTGGGTGGGTCAAAAGACAGAAACTCACTTTAAGAAAGCTCTTCCTTAGCAACCAAAATTTTAGGCTCAATTGTTGTAAGTCGAGGACTATCCTGTTTTCCTCTGCATGGCAGCCTTGCCTAATAAACCCTTTTCTGGGAATTCCTTCTCTGCATTAGAGGCACCAAAATAACCAAGATGATATAAGGTTTCCTGCTGGAGCAGGGACTAGAAGCCCTCTGAGATCCTTTCCAGCCCTGGATTGCTGTTCCATTTCAAAGCATGCTTTGAAGCTGTGTCTGGTACCAGGGTTTGTGGTCCTTCCTTCATCTCCTTTTTCTCTCCCTCCCTTTATCCATCCATCCATCATCTCATTAACTTTTCCTTCCCTCTTTCTCCCTTCCTTCCTTCCTTTCTCCCTTCTCTCTCTTTCTCTCTTTCTTTCTTTCTCTCCTCCCTGCATCTTTCTCTCTCCCTTCCTTCCCTTCCTTCCTTTCTTCCTTCCTTCCTTCCTTCCCTCTATTTCTTTTTCTTTCTTTCTTTCTTCCCTCCTTCTGTCATTCATTCTTTCTTTCTTTCTTTCTTTCTTTCTTTCTTTCTTTCTTTCTTTCTTTCTTTCTTTCTTTCTTTCTTTCTTTCTTTCTTTCTTTCTTTCACTGTACCCACCCGGTGCCCCATTTTGGGCCTAGTAAGTCTCCCTGCAGCTTCCTGGGAGCAAAAATGGGGCACGGGAGGCCGCACCATACCCTCATGCCCCATTTTGGGCCTAGGCCTCCCTGCAGCCTCAGGAGAGCCAAAACAGGGCACAGGGAGGCTGTGCTGCACCCCCACTGCACCCTGTTTTGGGGCAAGGAGGCCTCCCTGCACTTACCTAGGAGCCAGAACTGGGCGCATAGGGACTCCTGGGAGGGGAAGGGCAAGGCCAGCTGGACATCGGAGAACTGGATGTAAAATTAACATCCAGTTTGCCCAAACAGGCCTGAACCGACTCAATCCCATCCTTGGTTTCACTTCCCATCCAAGAAACTCGCTGAAGAAGCTACTTGGATGAAAAGCGAAACATCTTCAAATAAACAACAGAAAGTCCAGTTGCCTCTTGAAAAAGCACCTTTGAGAAAATCATGACCTGGATAACTGAGAATCTCCATAGACATGAAGGCTTTGTTCCTCAGAAAATTCCAATTCCTGTTTTAAAAAAAGGATATTCTTAACAGTGACCTGGTATTAGTTTGCTGTTACTAATAATACTGCATGTATTTGTTTCTACATTGTAGCCTTTTGGTTTATGCACACGTTTCTGTACTACCTTTTAAGTATGAATACATATTCATAAATGTTAGGTTACATGAGACTACTCAAAGCGACTGAAAGACAGAAAAAGATTATTTTCAGAAACTACAATGGCTCTTAAAATAATAGTTCTCACATAAGGAATAAAATGTTACTCAACTGGAAGAACACCAGGGGGCATGGGGAAAGAATCAACCTGAATCTGGTTTAGTCTTTTTGTCAGGTATAAAAGTAAATGAAAATTTCAGTACTTTAGAAATAATACACAGAATAAGTGGCAGATACGATGGACATACTGCCTTAAGTCTATGGAATTCAAATCTAGTCTGCCCCGTTAGGCCATTTATCATTTGCCTTAAAATAAATTTTAATTTTAATTCAAAATTTAAATAAACAGAAAAAATAAGAAAAGAATGAAAAAAATCCCACCACAAAATCATCACAACAAATTGTATATACAAGAATTTTGCATACAGAGAATCAGTCTGGTCTAGTGGTTAAGGATCAGGCCAGAAAGCAGGAGACTGTAAGTTCAAGTCCCACCTTAGACAAGAAAGCCAGGTGGGTGACTTTGGGCCAGTCACTTTCTCTCAACCCAATACACCTCTCAGGGATATTGTAGGGAAAACAGGAGAAAAGTGTGTTGGATAAGTTTGCTACCTTGAGTTAGTTATCAAAATAGTATTTATTATTATAAAAATAACAATGTTGATATATAAATAAAATAAATAGTATGTATAATATCCAGAAAGTTTTTTATACAACAGTCTCAATTAATAGTATCGTATTTCATTGTAACTGTCCATACATAATCTATACTTATTTTGTCCATACATAATCTACTTAATATGAATAAGCATTTTATTGATAAGTCGCAAGTAGCATCAATATTTGATCCATACTACTCAGTTTCACCTTGCCTTGAACTGCTCCTAATTTCTTTCATCTTATTGGGATTCTAGACAGCTCTCTCTATTTTGCATCATTCTAGCTTCACTGCTTTTTTTCATCTGATCTACCACCTCTGACTATATATAATCTTTCCCAAACTGGCCTTTTTGGGGGTGTGGGATAGAGATGGATATTGGAGCTGCATTCCTAATACATGTGAAAAATACTTCATCATCTTTAACTGTTTTAATCTATTAACAATGTTCATTGGACTTTTCATTTCATTTCTGATATAACTTATGCCTTGATTCAGGTGTCACTCTGTTCTTAAACGGAGTCTAACTATTTCATCCCATGCCATTCTGCACAAAGATCTATTTATTCAAACTTTTCATATTATTTAATTTGAAAACTGGACCTACATATAACATGCAAAACCTACTTCAGCTTATTAGTGATTCACAACAAATCCTTTATGGAGCTATTGCATCTGCTGGCATTGTTGTCTAAGTAGAAGCTTTGCAAGAATTGAAATAGATTGATTTTTTTAATAAGAAAAAGCTTGAGCAGCATGTCTTTGAAATACTATTTCAAAATAGGTCAGACTCTAACTGCCTACTGAGTATGAAAGTCTGGATGTGTTTTCTCATGCCTGCTCTTCTTCTGGGAGCTCTCATGGATCATTACTCTTTGAAAAAAATAGAAAAGAAAGAGAATGAAAAAAAAAATCCATTGACTGAGATTCTCATAAAACAAACTTGAGCTGTCCATGGGGAAACATTAGCAAAGTTTAGATTCTGAGCAATATAAAGACATACCTATTTCTTTTCTCCTTTTTTTCATGAAAATCTCACTCACAGCACAGTCCCATACATGTCTATTCAGAACATACAGTTTAGAACAGGGGTTCCCAACTCCCGGTCTGTGGGCTGGCATCGGTCTACAATATGCCAGAAACTGGACCCTGCAAACTAGTGAAACCCCATCTGTGGGATGCAGGCAGCACATGAAACCATTGTTCCTCTGGTCCACCAAAAAACCTCTCTTCACGGAATTGGTCCCCGGTGCACAAAAGGTTTAGAGGGAATTTATTAATTACAAGTAGTTGAATATAAGACTGCAATATCTTTACCTAAAAGATTGTCACTTGTTAGGTTTTTGTAGTTTTTCTTTCCTAAGACTTGAACCAGTTTGCCTGATAGAATATATTTATGTACTGAAAATAAACTCTAACTTCAATGTTATAACAACCCAATATCTTATTGTTATACCCACATTACATAATCACAGATTGTGTACACACATTACATAAATCAGATTGTTGATATTAAAATAAACTAATAGGAAGCAAAATAGCTAAATGCTTGGAAAATACAGTTATGCATATCATATGGTCTTTCACATTTAATATGCCCTAAAGGAGTGGTTGAAGTCTCTCCCATGTGACATGAAATTAGTGGGATCCTAGGGACTTGCCTTCTGAATTGTAGTGTCAACTTTATAGAATACCTGTCTAATGAATTCCTGCTTGTCTTTTGAAAGAAAGCAACCCTCTTCTTCTTATGCATAAGATAAAGACTTTCAAAGCTTAAGTCAAAACCTACTGCAAATAGTGGCAGAATAGTTAGAATGCAGTATTGCAGGCTAATTCTACCGCCTGCCAACTGCCAGAAGTTTGATTCTCACTGGCTGAAGATTGACTCAGCCTTCCATCCTTTCAAAGGTTGGTAAATGAGGACCTAGATTGTTGGGAGAAATATGCTGACTCTATAAAACACTTAAAGAAGACTTAAAGCACTATGAATAGTAGAATAGAATAGAATTCTTTATTGGCCAAGTGTGGTTGGACACACAAAAAATTTGTCTTGGTGCAAATGTTCTCAGAGTACATAAAAGAAAAGATACATTCTTCAAGAGTTAAGAATCATAAGGTACAACATTTAATAATAGTCATAGGGTACAATAAGCAATCAAATCATACTAGGAAACAGTTTATAAATCATAAGGATATAAGTGACAAAGTTACAGTCATACAGTCACAAGTGGGTGATAAGGAGTGATGAGAAAATTAATAGTAACAGTGCAAATAGTTTGTAAATAGTTGGACAGTGTTGAGGGAATTATTTGTTTAGCAGAGTGATGGTGTTCGGGAAAAAAAAACTGTCCTTGTGTCTAGTTATTCTGGTGTGCAGTGCTCCATACAATCGTTTTGAGGATAGGAGTTGAAATAGTTTATGTCTGGGATGTGAGGGGTCTGCAATTATTTTCACAGCCTTCTTTTTGACTCATGCAGTATACAGTTCCTCGATGGAAGGCAGGTTGGTAGTAATTGTTTTTTCTGCAGTCCTAATTACTTTCTGAAGTCTTTGTCTGTCTTGTTGCAGAACCAAACCAGACAGTTGTAGAGGTGCAGATTATAGACTCAATGATTCCTCTGTAGAACTGTATTAGCAGCTCCTTGCGCTGTTTGAGCTTTCTGAGTTGGGGCAAAAAGAACATCCTTTGTTGTGCTTTTTTGATGACGTTTTTGATATTAGGTATATATTTTAGGTCTTGTGATATGATAGAACCTAGAAATTTGAAGGTCTCTCCTGTTGATACTGTGTTGTCTAGTATTGTAAGAGGTGGTAGTATGGGAGAGTTTCTCCTAAAGTCTACCACCATTTCTACAGAAATGGTATATAAATCTAAGTGCTATTGCTATTCATAGATAATATATTTTTAAAATGTACGCTTAAAAATAAAATAAAAGGATTATAGTAAAATTAAAAAATGATAAATAGCATTTTTTTAAAAATGTTGCATCTGATTCTGTTTCTATTGCCTTATTGAAATGCAGACACAATCACATTTTTTTAGTTTTACACTGATCAAACAAAACAAACACTTCTCTATATATATAAATGTCAGTATTCATATTCTATCAATAAAATTCAGATTATGTCAATGTTATTTGTTTCTACTGTGCATGTGTTCAATATTCGATCTGTATTGTAGTAAGATTGCTTATACTACAATACAGTGTTTTATAACTTTTCTTTCAATTTGTTCAATGTGTGCATATGTATACATATGAGCAAATGCATCTATATGCATATGTATGCACTTAAATATTAATTAATTTTATTTATTTCTCAGATTTAGAAACTATGCATGTCCCTCACAGAAGGACTCTGGACAGTGTACAAATAAAAAGTCAATGTCAGGCAAAAAAGACCAAGTCAGTAGCAATTTAAGTGATTTATTGCTAAAAGCCTATACTCAGGAATCTTCTCAAATAACAGTAAGCACATGGTTAGAGTACTTAAGGGTCAAAGGCATTCAAGGCAGATTGGTCTTAATATGTTTGTGGCTACATATGATTCTACATATGATGTGGCTACATATGATCCCTCTTTTCATTCCTCCCCTTGGCTTTGTCAGTCATTCTCCTACATTTAAAAATATAAAAACTGAATATAAAAAATAAAAAAGAGGTAAGGATAATGAAAACTCAATATTAAATATTAATTAAAAACAGGGGAAGGGGCTTCAAGGTGCTAATGAGCCCCATGTCTGCGTGTTCTTGTGCAAGCTCCAAATTAATTGACAGAAACAGATCTTTAGATATTTTTTGAAAGACCATGGAGCTTACTGCTACCTATTTTCTAATCATTCTAGCTAAATAATTACTAACTTTTTACTCTATATTTTTTATTGAGATATTTTAACAGAATTGCCCCAGTACATAACAGAACAGTAAGTCTCCACATATAATTGAGTAACAGCATATAGAAATCCTAAGGAAAAAAAGTTGTAGCCCATATAAATATACTGTAAAAGGAATCAGTTTTTCTTCTTGAAAAATTCTATTAGTTTTAATTATCTTTTAAAAATTCTATTAGTTTTTATATAATTAAAAAGCATATAATTGAGGGTAAAATTATCTTTAAAAGAATGACTAATGTTTTTTTTAAATTTATAAAAGAAATTGAAGTACAGAAAATTAATTTTCAAAGATAGCTTAGTCCAAATATGTCTTAGAACAGTGGTCCCTAACTTTTTCGGCACCAGGGATCAGTTCCATGGACAAAGGTTTTTATGTGGACTGGAGGGGGCGTGGTTTTGCATGGATAGAGCTTTGCTTATTTGGGTGGCCTAGTTGCTGGCATGCTGTGGCCCAGTGACGGTCCATGGACTAAGGTGGAGACCTCTGTCTTAGAAAATAAGTCATGTTGTACATTAGTCTTGCAATGGACCTGTAAGAGATTAAGTATTTGACTATATTAATTGACTATATTAATAAAAGCAATGGCACACTTGTTCCTTAATATCAGCTTGGACATTACTTATCATAAAATGGGTATAGAGAATTACAGGGGTGATCTTAGAGGAAATTTGCAGAACTAGTTACAAAAGTGAAAGTGCATGTTCACCCAAGAAACAGAAACTATGATATAGAGGCTTAAACTGGCATGAATTAAAAATGGAAAGAAGAACACAGTTGGCTAAGACTGATGCCAACTCTGTGAGGTAGGCCAAGTCAGGAAGCAGACTGCATAATTTTAACTAAACTTCTATTCTAGTGATATAGATTACGGCACAGAGTCTGTGTTTGCCCTTTCTTCCCTCTTACACCCTAATATATTACAGCAGAGCTGTCTGAGATTCTTTTTAATGCTTTCACTCTTTCCATGGCATAAAGCATGCTTTTGTTTTTATAACTGTTTTGTTTATTTCCTCTGAGTCATTTATGTGGCTCTCTACAATGGGTAATTCAGTTTGAGCTTAATACCAGCTTCCTCACATAAAAAAGCTAAAGTGAATCTAGAGTCAAGAAAGCAACCAAAATTCAAGATGGAAAATCTGCTTCAAGGAAAGTGTAATTCAAGAGCATTTTTTCTGCTCCCGAATTACACTTTCCTTGAAGCAAGATTGACAGTCATCATCACTATCATCATCACCACATTATCATCAATTCCTTTTTTTCTAATTATATTTGCTATAATAACTGCTATCGTCCCAAGTAGAAAAACCGAATTTCCTTTAATTATGGTTTGCATAATTTACATCTCTTAGATACTTTAAAGAAGCAATTTATTTTATTTTAAATAGACAACAGCTGTGCTTTCCTTTTCTATTAAGTACAGCTAGGCCTTTCCAGTTAAGATAACTTTCCTGCAGATTTGCCTTATATTTCATTTATTCATCAAATTTATACAGCTACCATCTCACAGATGTGACTTTTAATAAAGCACAATAATTAAAACAATTATTAAATAAACATTAAAACAGTTAAATATAAATAAGACCATGGGCAAATTCATCAGTCTCATGCATAATACAAATATAGGGAGTAATTAATATAATTAATATATGTAATTAATATATTTCAGTCTAATTAATATAGATAAAAGAAAGATGCCTGAAAACAGCATGGTTTGTTTTTCTCTCTTTCTCAGATTTTATAACAAACTAAGGCTTAAATATGGTGAACATTTATAAATATATAAACTGGTATCCTGTATAAGCCATAATTATGTCAAAATAACATTTCATGCATCACAATGTCATCACACAAATAGTTCACATTTCACAATACTTTCCTATTCTTTCCTTATCTTCCATTAAATATAGCATTTTATCTGTAATAGGATAAATACAATATTTTCACTCCGCAAATCATTTTAACTGCCTCAATATATTATTCCCTTCCCTTCCTCTCAACCAGAATCCAACTGAATGAAACTCCCAAACCTATTATAACCCTGCATTCAGGGATATTTTTTAATCCATCAAATGCCCCATATTTCTATTATAATCTCAGGGGTACTGAAAACAAGTAAACAGTACAAAGATGGCAGAGGATATAATTGGTCACAAATATAATTCAAAGATAAGGAAAATATAGGTGTATCTGAAAATAGCTAAAAAAAGTAGAACTATGGAAAATTCTGCCTTTTGAAAAGTCTAAACTTAAGTGTAAATGCACTCAATGTTTGCAACTCTGGTACTCTTGAAATGCCTGTGACACAGCTGTTTGTTGTTTCTGTTGTTCTTATTCCTTTCCTTTTCCATGTAGAAATCAAATTGTCTATATTTTGCTAAATATATGGAGATGAAGCAGCTCAGATAGAGCAGCTCAGTTATAGCATCAAGGCCATGGCCAGAGACTGACTGTGGGTCAGATCATAAACTGCTCCTACGCAAACCATTCTAAAGGAGGAACAAGCCAATTTGTTTCCACAATATGATTTTGGAGAACACAGGAATTGCTTTGAAATCCTGAACCTCATTGTTGGCGCCAGAAGAATTATGGAATGAATTTAAAGAAGTTGTTAAGGATCCTTGTAAAAAGAAACTTCCCAAAAATGAAGACACATAAGAAAACTGGGTGTCAGAATAAACATGAGAAAACCCAAAACAGTAAAAAAATTCAGAAGGGAGCTTTAAAAAAAAATGTTATAAGTTATAAGAAGCAATGACTGTGGTGGACTGACAATTGAAAAAATGGGAGACGCAGGGAAGACGTCTGAGCAACTGCCAGCCCTGAGAGCACTCGGGTAGCAGTATTTATTAAGAAAATGCAAATACAAAATCAAAACAATGACTTCAACATTAGCTCAGCAACATTATCTAGCTAGGCCTCAGCGAAGGTGATAAAGTTCCCGTGAGAAAGCAGGGCACCAAAGGTCTCATGGAAATGGCTCGGCTAGGTACTGTGAACTCCCACGCACATTCCTGGTCTCTGAGCTTAGCAGACCATAACAGGATCAAACTCTCATCATAAAGACACTACTGCCCTCATGAGGAGCGTTTGTGATACCCCCAGATCTTACAAAGCTGTACAAGAACTTGCAGAATATGATGGATATATTACCACATTCCCTCCTTTTTTATTTATTCAAAGATAGGGGTGTTTCAGTGGCATAATACACAGTTCCCTCGCAACTTGGTTTCGTACACTTAAGGCTGAGGCACACATTTGAAATAGATTAGGAATACATTGAATACAGCAACATAACATAATAAGTGTAATAACAATTATTACAACTAATTGAAGCAATAAACGTAACCATGAGCTGTCAGGAAGCCAATCCCATAGCAAAGCCCAAAGTGACTTATCAAAGCCATCTTTTCCTGCTTCGTGTTCAGCTATGCGGTCTTCCATATCATGAACAGTTCTTGTAATGTTAGGCTCATAATTATGTATAAAAACACAACAATATAAATGAATTAAAGCACAAACTCCTCCTTTAGCAGCTAACATTATATCTAAAGCATAACGATTTTGTAAAGTAACTTGGCGAATTTCAGACACTTCTTCATTTAACATCTTAATATTCTTAACAGTATCATAAAACATAGCAACAGTAAAATTATTTAAAATATGAATATCTCTATAGTTCATAGCTATTCCAAAAGGTGGGTACATGCATACAAAGCTAACAATTAGTTACATTTAAACTCTTTGCTGCAATCCGAACGTCCTTGATGTAGGAATTTTCCTTCCTTAAATTATCACCAAGGTCTCTAGTTTCTGAGATAATAGCAGCTCTCCGCCTCCGTATTAGAGTCCGTGGAGGCATAAGGCGAATGGAAAAAGAAGTTGTGTAAAGTAACTTAGGCAACTCCAATTGACACCAATATTGTCCATAGTCTGAAACAGAAACATTAAACAGGATCAGAGTTGTAGCACAGGCTGAAGATATAATATCCTTATCAGGTCCCGAGTAAAGAATGTCTTGACCCTTATGCCAGGACCAATGTGCTGGAAAAATCAAAGGATGCTGCTGTTTGCAGATTAATTTAGTCCGATTCCCCAAAGGAACCTGCTGCATACAAGTTGATAATCTCAGATAAGCAGTCATCTTTTCCCAGCTTTCACAGCGCCACGCCTGGACTGCCGGCATCAAGAGAATCAGGAACCACGGAAACGCCATCCTGAGAATCAGGAACCTCAGGAACGGAATCAGGAACCACAGGAACGCCATCCTGAGAATCAGGAACCTCCCTCACTGGCACCTGCGAAGGCGCTTGTGAATGATCAGGCGGATACATCGACCAGGAACCCAACGAATTTGACCAAGATGTTCTACTGCTGCATAACCACGTCCCCACGTAATCAGCTCAGCGGGAACCCATGCCGGATCCGGAAGGAATCGCACCAACACTCGAGGCCTCACTGCATCTGTAGAAGGGGAAGAAAAATGCCTGCTGGCCGCTGCTCAGAGGGGTTACCAGACAAATGTAAAAAATTTAAAGTATACAAAGCAAGATTTAAATGATCTTGAATTGCGGAAGCCCCAGGAGCTTCCCTCCTTTTTATTTATTTTAGCTAACATGTTCTTGGCGTGCCATTATAACGCTCCACAATAGCTTGTCCTGTGGAATTGTATGGAATTCCAAATTTATGTTCCACGGACCACTGTTTGCAAAACTGATCAAAGACTGTGCTCCGATAAGCCGCACCATTGTCTGTTTTTAAAGTTTGAGGCGTACCAGCGACTGAAAATGTCTTAATGCAATGATTGATGACATGTTTAACCGCTTCACCTCTTTGAGGAGTAGCCATTAGAAATCCTGAATAAGTATCCACAGTCACATGTATATACTTCCAAGGTGCAAATGATGGATACTGAGTAACATCCATTTGCCAAATCATTGAGGTTTCAACCCCTGGGGTTGACTCCCATAGAATAGCTGTGCCTTGCTTTGAACAAGTTGGACATTGTTGAATTATGGCAGCAGCTTCTGCAGCAGTAAGCTTGAATTGATGTGCCAACGCGCTTTAGCATTTTGATGAAAATAACTATGGCTGTCCCATGGCTGGACAGTGAGAACTGAAGTTACAGCACTGTCAGCTTTGGCATTGCCTTGTGATAAAATTCCCAGGTAAATTACTATGGCTATGAATATGGGCAATAAAACACACATTCATACGCTGCTCCAAACATTCTTGCAACAACAAAAGCAAACGTAGAATATTAGGTGATATTCCAGGAGACAAATAAGAACCTGCTACAAAGGGTAACAAATTATATACATACAAGGAATCCACTATTAGATTAAAATCCTGATTTTGAAAATTTTGAAAAAGCCAAAACTACAGCAGCAAGTTCTGCCTGCTGGGCAGACTTCTGCTCTGATGTCACTTTTGTATGCCAAATTCCAAATTTATCTTTCCAAACACAAGCACCAAACAAAAAAAAAAAAATTTCTCCATCAGTAAAAACTTTAGGAGCATCTGATATACTGATTTACTGATTTAGGTCACACCCTGTCCCATTGATCTCTCATTTTGCTGACTTTGACCCCCAGGAGCCCGACATTGCGCTTTAAAATGTCCAGGCTTCCCACAATTAAAAAAATTTCTTTTTAGCATTTCCTGCCTGGAGAGCCAGAGCTAAAGTCTCCATGTTAAAAGTCTGACTCCCCACCTTTCTACATGCGTTTATCAAATCAGCGATCTCTCGCTTTCCACACGTAATAAGTGGATTCAGGATCTTTTACAATCTGCATTTGCCTGTTCTACTGCTAACTTCAAAAGCAATTCATTCCGGGCAAATTGATTGTCAATTTGCCTTTCAATAGCCACTTTCAATCTGCTAATGAAATTTTCATAGGGTTCATTGTTTCCTTGTTTGATGTTAGTAAAGGTCTTCTCACCACCTTCGCCGTCAGGGAGAGTCCCTACGGCTTGTAAAATTAACTGTGGGAGAAGAACGAACCCCTCCTCAGGCATTCCATCTCTCTGTTGATTTAAAGCAACGTCCACACCAATTTCTACTGGATTAAGTTGAATCTCCACTCCAAAATCTACCAAATCATCTCCTGATAATTCCCCTCTATTTGTTGCTTCTTGAATAGCTGCAGTAACTGCATCTACTTGAACTCTTAAAGGCAAACTCTTCTCTTCTGACAAAGTATTTTCAGTGCCTGACAGCCCTCTGGATTTATCTGGAGGTGCTGTCGGTGGCAATATCATGCCGCATTGTAAGGCGGCAAACCTTCTTCGGGGGTGCTAGGAGCGGTTGTTCATGCGTAGCTAATGCATCCATAACCACCCTCCAGGTTAACAAAATTGAAGAAGGGCACGAGGCTCCTCGTGCAAAAATTTCCCTATCTTTCTCCAGCACTCTACTTTAATACTACCTCCCTCTGGATAACACGGAATATGTTTCCAAACATACTGTAATAAGTCCTCAATTTCTTTCTTTCCTACTTCATGTCCTCTACTATGAACTCCAAACTTAAAACTATTCCCAGTGATTTCTCTCATTTCCCTAAAATGCTTTGTCTGAGCTTTAGAAATCTCCCCCATACTCACGAAAAGAATCTGTCTCCGTCAGCGAAGAAGATGAGGGCCCAGTCGGCGTCCGCGACGATGAGTATAGGATGCGGGAAACGTATAGCTTTCAAGCTATCACGCCAAAACGTATAGCCTTCCAAACTATCACGTCGAAACGTATAGCTTTTCAAAGCTATCACGTCGGGGTCACCACTTGTGGTGGACTGACAATTGAAAAATGGGAGACGCGGGGAAGGCGTCTGAGCAACTGCCAGCCCGAGAGCACTCGGGTAGCAGTATTTATTAAGAAAATGCAAATACAAAATCAAAACAATGACTTCAACATTAGCTCAGCAACATTATCTAGCTAGGCCTCAGCGAAGGTGATAAAGTTCCCGTGAGAAAGCAGGGCACCAAAGGTCTCATGGAAATGGCTCGGCTAGGTACTGTGAACTCCCACGCACATTCCTGGTCTCTGAGCTTAGCAGACCATAACAGGATCAAACTCTCATCATAAAGACACTACTGCCCTCATGAGGAGCGTTTGTGATACCCCCAGATCTTACAAAGCTGTACAAGAACTTGCAGAATATGATGGATATATTACCACAATGACTACAAATGTAGACAAATGTCTACAGCATTTGTACACATTGAAAACAGATATGGAAAAAAATAATGCTTTTGTGGAAGAAATCCTTCAAACTACCTCTGAACCTTGAATCCAATGCTAAAGGAATCCAATGAATAGTAATTGATTCAAAGAAGATGGAAGGAGTATACTGGAATTGAACAATAGAGATATCAACATCCAAGATACCTTTGAAGAGGTTCCCTACCAAGAAGAAACTTTAGCACTAGAAGAGGAAGTTAGATCAGACTCCAGTCATTACCAGGACAGAAGGCTACAAGAACTAATGGAATACCTACTGATATGTGGAATGCAACAGAACAAGAATCAGTAGTTTCTCACCAAGCTTTGCTAGAAAATCTGGAGAACACATCGTTTTGAGTAAACCTGAGACACATGTTTCAGATTTCAATTTACACCTTTTCTTGCTAAGTTGCTTTAGCAGACACTCTAGCTTAGTTATAACCATTCCAATCATGGAAACCAAGAGATGGAATTCTACGCATCCTTTAGACATGAAAGCTGGCTAGGGTTGATGGGCCAGTAAGTCAGATCAACCCATCTCCAGGCTGCGTTGTGGAGAAAATAGAAAACAGATTTATTAGGCTTGTTTGCTCCTAGATTTCAAAAGATACCACACACAAACATGTTTTTTAATGGAATTATGAAATCAGACATCTCTCTTCCACAAAAGCATCCCATTTTACATTTTTGTTTAGTTTTGCCAGCAGGCACACAAAAACTTGTAATATAGTGTGATTTTTTTTCTTCAGATTGATTAATTTGTTATGTGTAATGCAACATAAATCTGTATGTGAACCAGCATTTCAACTGCTTCAGAAGAATAGGGGCATATCAGACTTTGGAGAACTTATAAAGTGCTGCCATAAGCACTCAGCAGTAGCTGAGAACAATCTGTTTCAAGGTGTTTGCTTGATTTGGTGCAGAAAGGTTAAAGGTGCATTCTATCATTGACTACTAGCAACAAGGCACCATTGTAAATATTTTCTCATTGCTTTTTGAGCTACCTTAATTTATCTTTGGTAATTCTAATCTTTATCAAAGTAAATGTTAACTTCTATTGCTTACTGATACTGTAATTCACCCTCCCCTCTCCCCTAGCTTCATCTGGCTCATAATTGAAATTTGTATTTTAAGAGTATAATTCTTTCATTATTCCTAGCTATGGAATGTTTCATGAAAATTGCAACACTAGAGTTAATTTGGCTTTACATCTCTGTTAATAGATACTGTCTGAAATATAATAAACTATGGGTACTCAGTCCTCAGCTGAAATAAGTCAAGGTTACTTTCCTAATTACTGCAGTTTGTTAGACAGCAGCTACAATTGCATATCATTCCTTATGTCTGTCAGATTTCAAATTGCATATAAGGGTTTTGTTATGTTGTAAAAATGAATTTTTCAACATAGCATGATGAGATCTCTCCATGTGACCTCTTAATGACCAACAACTCCAAATCATTAATTGACCTTACCATCAATTTTGGAGGATTTACCTACAAATCATTATATAAAGTATTTTTTATTTTTCTCATGATAGCTATCTGTCAAGTTATGGTCAACTCACAGACAAATAAAATAAAAAAAATCAATATGGTATTAGAGAATATTGAATCTGGCTTTGGCTGAATCAAAGAGTACAAATATTATAAGAATATTTTTCTTTAACATTGCCGAAGTTTGGGGAAGGGGTTATTAACAGAAAAGTTATGAATATCCATCCCATTAGCATGCATGCTGATTTTTAAGATGATCTATTAAGACAGACATGTATATGAAGTTTAGCATTGTGTAATTATTAAATGTTATATACTCCTATGGTTAGGAATTGCCTTTTTATTATGATTATTAATGTTCTGTTCTTTAATCCTGTATTCTTTTTGTGTTTAAGAACGTTTTACTTGTTTGCATTGAATGTTAAGTGTACAGTATTTGTTCACAATAAATTTTAAGAGTTTTTAAAAATATTTTACTGGTATTTCTTATTGAGAAATGAAGATAAACATTATAATGTCTTTTATAAGAGACATTTTATAAGAGACTCATCCTCTGTGAACAAAAAGTCTGAAGAGAATCTCAAAGTCTGGGCATGGTACTTGAGGTGTACTCTGAAACATAATTACTTCCTGTGATTTGGAAATTATATTTGCTAATTAATAGGTATCAAAATAACTTGTGCCTTCTTTCCCCATTTAAACTAGAAAGTTGTCAGCATGGCAAATCAGGAATTTCCTGGAAGGATCATGCTTGGCTGAGTCTGTCTCCCAGCAATCATGCTGTGCCATGCTTTTGCTAAGCTTATTTTTGGCAGCTGTTGTGAGGTGAAATATATCTTGTGCCAGCAGTTCATTAGCTAGATAACTCAGGCCATGGGGACCCAAAAGCCAAATCTCTTCTGTCAACACATTTTCACAGCTAGCGATTGACATGCAGTTTTGTTTTTCTTTTCTGAAGCTTTTCCATGGCCATAAAAGATGAATGAAAACAATAGGTTAGTGCCAAAACTTGAATTTCCTTCCAAACGTTTTGAAGTCTGCCTTAATATGATTCTTTGCCATATCAATTGTACCAGCTAGACAAAGGAAATGATTAGTGTAAACTTGATGAGTCTTGAATTGCTCTTGATAAATTTTGAATTGGTCTTGTTCATGATAGACAGCACTTCTTATAAATTTATTATTACATTTATATGTCACCCACTCCTAATGACTCTTATGGATTTTGTTGGTATACATTTGTTTCTCTGAGTATTGGCTCACCAGCTAAGATGACTCTTTCTTTGCAGGACCTACCTAGATGCATTTTCTCTAGGGCTTCTTTATCCTGTCTTCTGTTCTACACTTAATTTTTCTTCCCCAACTACTTAAAAACTATTTCTGAATTTCAGTGGTGTAAAATATCATTTACATCTTTTCTTTCTGGGAGATTGTTATCTTCTGAACTTATTTATTCTTTCTTTTTTCTGTAGAGTTTCTTTCACTCACAATTTTTGTTGTAGATTTTTTTTTGAAGTAATACATCCTTGTCCTTTCCCATCAGCTCTAACGTGACTTACTCCCTGTTCCAATTCTTTGCCTTTCAACAAGCTTGTTATATGTCCCTTTTTCCAAGAGAAGACAAATATTCTAGAAACATTATAGGTCACAGTTTGTAAACTCCTGCCCATTCATCTTAACTTTTGCTTCTTAAAGCTTCATCAATAGGAATACTTTTTCTTTTCTTTTTTTGCTCATTTCTCAGACTTTGGCTGCTCCTTTAAATTTCACAGACAAAATCCTGTTAACTCTCCTTGTAAATTTGCTCAGTTAGCTTACTCCCTGAAACCTGGCTGCATGATACACTTACATTCCCTGATTATTCAACAGTTACCTAATCATTCCCACTTGGTAATCAACAACTCCCAGGACATACATCTTAATATCAGCTACTACTGAGAAATCATTTCCTCAACATCCAATCTTTCAGAACCCACTTCTTTAGTCTCCTGTCTTTCTCCTATGGGATTTATTAGGAACATTTCTCTAGTTACTGCTTGGTGATTCTACAGTTAGGCCCAGGCAATAGATATATGTGATTGCTTATGTATGCATGGATATATGCATATATGGTGTATTTTGTATGATGCCATTTGGAAAATTATTTTATATACTTTTCTGATACCCATTTCTTTTTTACTAAAAGAAAAGCTTAAAATTATGAGGTTTTTTTCAAATTTATATGGGAAAATTTTATCAAGAAAGAATGTATAATCGAAAATATCTATAATAATAATACTCTATTATGAAATCTGTTTTGTGCTAGAATATCAAAACATGACTTAACATTTCTGTTAAAGGTACTTTGTCCTCTTTTTCTTGTTAATTCACAGGAGCCCTATAATTCCTGATATGATGGTTCTTTCTTCCCAGCTTGTGAAAATCGCAGAGAAGTCTGATTCAAGTTCATTGTCTCTGGGATAAATTGTGAAGGTGAAATAAATCACAGTAAAAATATTGCTCTGGGACAGAATAATTTTTTGTGCTTGTTGAAGACACTATAGGTTATCTGTATATTAGTAACTTTCTTGTAACATGCAAAAATATCTATTTTGAAATAAGATAATTTCAATGCTTGAATCAGAATTCACACTTAAGGTAGTACAGGTAAAATTACTCTAAATCAAAATACATACTTCCTTTTCTAGAGGACATAAGAGAAGAATAGTCATAAAGCTATACTACATAACTGGGACTGTTTTTCCCACCATGCAGTGATCTTAGCCATGGAGTCATGGTTGGATTTTGACTGAAATGTATTACAGGTTACTCACTCAATTCCCATTACTGTCTTCAGTTATTCAAATATTGCTGTAGAGATTACTGTTCCCCCTCCAGCAAAAAAAAAATAATTCTCAATATCTAAGTAATATACCAAAATTGTACTTCAGTTTGACCTTATTTTAACCTTTCTTGGCTATTGTTAAACATGTTAGGGTAAAGTGAGTTAAGAGGTTAACTCTATTACAAAGCTTCATATAGTTAGTTAGTTAGTTAGTTAGTTAGTTAGTTAGTTAGTTTCTATTAGTTTAGTTTTTTTAAAAAAGTTATATTATAGTTTTCCACAGACCCTGAGAAAGATGCATTTGTGATCTAGTCTCCTCATGTATATTCCCTTGTGTTTGTAAAGTCTGATAATCTTATTTATGTTATTAGTTCTTCTTTTTCATTATTTCTTCTGATTATAATTATATATTGTTCACTGCCAAGAATTGCAATTACAATTGAAGTGACCTACATTGCTTATGATTAAGTGCATAGAACTAATAAAGTAGCTCAGGAAAAAGTAATATCAAAATATGGCAATTTTAAAACAACCATGAAAATATAAGGAAGAAAACAGAAGTAAAAATACATACCACATTCATTAATGCTTATAAGAATGACAAGTAATCTATTGTTGTTCCTTATGTAAAGCAATATGGTTTCTCTAAAGCAACAGAATGCTACACAGAGATTTGAGGTTTCCAATTATCTCCATTCCAGAAAGGAGCAGATGTAGGTCATTTCCCCCACTTTATCTTACCTTTAATAGACCAAGAAAATTTGTTGTATTGTAAAGAATAAGATGAAAACCTCAGCAATTTATGAGCAAAAACTGCTACCCCTACAGCTGAATCTTTTTTTAAAAAAAATGAAAATTTTGATTGCAATACACAAGTAAACACAAGCTAAAATCAGAGACCAAAAAAAGAGAAAGGAAAAAAAAGAACGAAGGGAATGAAAACAAAAGAAGGGAGAAGAAGAAAAAAGAAATAAATATTTAAAGAAATGACTTCCAATCTTTATTATAAGTATGAACAAACTTCTTCATTTCCATAAGATTATAAACAAATATCTCTTACTCACAAAATCTATTTCTTATCCATACAAATCCATAAACCATCAGTCTTGGTGTCAGCAAAAAGTCTATAAAGAGTTACCAGGGCTTTATAGAAAAATGTCTTATATTAATAAAAAACCAACTTTATTTTTCTTTTACTTCTAACAATCTTGATATTTAATTCATTCAGATTTCATGATCTGTCTTCAATTTTTCTTTTTCCCATCCCAAAGGCTTCTTCTAGGATTTAGCAGCTTCTTTTGTAAATCCAATAAAAAGTCATTATCCAGATCATTTTCTTGGCTTATCATCCATGTTTCCACTTTAATTGTTAAGACTTTAACCAATTTCTTTTATGTGTTCTCATCAAGGTCATTCTCTTGGCTTGTCATTTATGTTTCCATTTTAATTGTCTTCTCTCTTTTATAGTCAACACTATTTTAATTTTCTAGTATTTTTAGTTTAATGCTTCTAAGTCAAACAACATTTGTTTCTTCTTTTTTGTGCTGTACATTTCTCAAAATATTCTTTCACATTTATCACCCCTTTATTTATATATTTTTATTTATTTATTTATTTATTCAATTGCTTACAATATAATAGGTATAAGTAAAATCATAGTTATGAATACATGGATACATATAAGAAAAATAAAAAATAAAAGAAACAATAGGACAGGGATGGTTGGCACATTGGTGCGCTTATGCACGCCCCCTACAGACCTCTTAGGAAAGTGGTGAAGTCAATTGTAGACAGTCTAAGGTTAAAGTTTTTGGGGTTTGGGAAGAAACTACAGAGTCAGGTAGAGTATTCCAGACATTGACCACTCTGTTGCTGAAGTCGTATTTCCTGCAATCAAGTTTGGTGCGATTAACCTTGAGTTTCTATCTATTGTTTGCTCTTGTGTTGTTTTGGTTGAAGCTGAAGTATTCATTGACAGGTAGGACATTGCAATGTATCATTTTATATACTATACTTAGATTGGACTGAAGGCGGCATAGTTCTAGGTTTTCTAGGTCTAGAATTTTGAGTCTGGTGGCATAAGGTATTCTGCAACGAGTAGAGGAGTGGAGAACTTTTCTTGTGAAATATTTCTGGACTTTCTCAACTGTGTTAATATCAGATACGTAATGTGGGTTCCAGACTGATGAGCTGTATTCGAGTATTGGTCTAGCAAATGTTTTGTATGCTCCAGTTAGTAGTATAATATTACAAGAGAAAAAGCTACGTGATTAAGTTAACAACTCTTAACACTTTTTTGTCTATGTAGTTACAGTGGGCTCTAGCATTTATATCATTAGAGATTAGTACTCCAAGATCCTTGACAGAGTTTGGATCATCAATAAGGTCTTGACTATTCAGCTTGTATTTTATTTTCTGATTTTTTTTGCCAATACGTAGGACAGAGCATTTATTTATTGAGATTTGAAGTTGCCATTTGTTTGACCATTCTGATACATAGTCAAGGTCTTTTTGAAGGGTAGCAGTATTGTCTGTGGTGTTGAATAGCTTTACAACATCAGCAAACAGAACGCAGTTGCTCTTGATATGATCACAGAGGTCATTTATGTAGAGTATGAAAAGAGTTGGTCCTAGAACACTGCCTTGGGGGGACACCACTGTTGAGAGGTACAGAATTTGATAGGACACTCCCAATTTTGACCATGTGTTGTCTGTTTGACAGGAATGCTTCTATCCAGTTATGCAGGTGTCCAGAGATACCGTAAGATTTTAGTTTTAGGAGTAGTTTGTCGTGTATCACTGAATCAAAGGCTTTACAGAAGTCTATGTAGATTGCGTCTATTGCTTTGCCCTGATCGAGTTGTGTAGTCCATATGTTTTTGCAGTGTAAGAGTTGCAGATTACAGGATAGTTTTTTTCTGAAACCAAATTGTATATTGGAGAGTAGGTTGTTTGTTTCTAAGTGGAGGATGATGGATTGGTTAATAATTGATTCCATGACTTTACAGGTGACACAGCATAAGGAGATTGGTCTGTAATTTTCAACTAGGCTGGGGTCTTCCTTTTTGAAGATGGGGATGACCATGGCTTGTGACATAGTTTTGGCAAGGAGCTGGTCCTGAAAGATTTTTCAAAGCTTATGCTTAGAGGTTCAGCTATGGCAGTGGATAGCTTTTTTAAGGAGCAGGCACATATTCCGTCCGGTCCAATATGGTTTTAGATTGTCTAGTGCCTTTTCATCATTGTCTTCTGTAAAATCGATATGTATTAGATTATCGTAGTTGTCTGCGGTTTGACTACGAAATATTGGGCATGATCCATTGCTGTTTACAAATACTGAGCCAAAGAATGTGTTAAAGAAGTTGGCTTTATAGATTCACCGTTACAGTCTTTACCATTAGGTCCTTTCAGGGGTGGGATGGACCTTGAGTCTTTTAGTTTCTTGTTTACAAAACTGTAGAAAGTGCGGGTGGAATTGGTATGTAGAAGTTTTTCTTCTTATTTAATGTGATAATTGGTGCATTCAATTTTTATCTGGTGGCATAAATTTTTGTGTCGGCTTTTGAAGTTGGCAATGTGACCAGATTTGTTTTTCCGCCAAAGTGATTTCTTTTTGGATTGAAGCTTCCTTATTGTTATGGGTAATTTGTTTTTTCTGATTTTGAAAGTTGTTAATGGTACATATAGTTTGATAACTCTTTTGACCTCAAATAAAAATATGTTGTAATATGTCTTCTACAGTATTGCATCCAGTGAATAGAAATGCCAATGTTATTTATAAGATCATAGTTGCCTTTTTTGAAGTTATAATTGGGGATTCCATCATTGTGATGATTTTTGTGTGGACATATGTTGAGACAAAAGTCAATCAGGTCACTGTTGGAAAAGTGTTCTTTAATTTGTATTCTGTAAATTGAATTCAAACTATTACAGAAGATGAGATCAAGGCAGTTATTAAGTCTAGTGTTGTTAGTTACTAGTTGTTCTAGTCCCAGATTTGTTACTGCATTGTAGAAAGTTGTATGTGTGGGTTCAGTTGTACATTCATATTTATCATAGCCTATTCATAGAAGCAGACATAATTGTGACATTGTAGCTGCTAATTTCCAACCTTTTTCTTCAAAAGTTTCTTCAAAACTTTCCTAGAATATTTCAAATGTTACATTTTGACTCATTTATTGTAAAATTCCAGTACTAACCAAAAGGTTGAACTCAATATCCTCTAAAAGGGTCAGCTGTGCTTGTGAGCATGATGGCTTTCCTTCTCTCCTGGCACCCAAACCTTTGGAAGACTGCTGTCCTGCAGTTTCCTTACAAGGAGGAGTCATCTGCAGCACATGGGGGTAATATCCTATCTTCTTATCTGGAGAGGTTTCATAAAACTAGTCCACTCACCAGTTCTTTGGTTTTCATATCCACTCATTTGGAAATGTGGCAGTTTGTCATTACTCACCAGAAAGTCCCTTAGTTGAATCATTCTTCAATAGAAGTGATTGATTCAGCGTTGTTGTAATTGTTTCTTTTTATGTTTTTAAATTGCTGGAAAAACTGAATAAAGTTTACATAAAAAAGAAGTGATTGATATTGCACAGCAGAGTAGCATAAAGATTTGTTTTTTTTCCCTTTAATGTTTTGATTCTGTTTTTTTTATAGCATCTGTTACCCAAGGGAAATTGTCATTCTACCTAATAGAAAGACTGGCGCTGATGATCCAAAATTATAGTTCTGATGACTTTAGTGCTACTTGCATAAGATCCAAGGCATCCATTTCATGTATAAATATAGACAGATATGCAGAACCCATGACAATGATGGCTACTACTACTACTTTTCTTCTTCCTCTTCGTCTCCTCCTCCTCCTCCTCCTCCTCCTCCTCCTCCTCCTCCTCCTCCTCCTCCTCCTCCTCCTGTTTTTTCTCCAATGGTCCTCCTTTTCCTCTACATTTCCTCTTTTTCCACCTGTAATTCTACAAATTACTTTCCCTATTTCCAAGAATGTTCATTCCAAACACTTTTTCACAACTTCTACCCAACAGAAGCTAACTTGTCTTAAGGAGCAGCACTTTTGCCATCATCTTCATTAAGAAGTTATTTATATGGACAGAGCTCAGCTTCTTTTCATCGCTACATGCTGCTTTATCAGGAGCAGGACCACACCTGTCAACAACAGTGAATAACATGACTGGCCTTGACAACACAGTGACATACTCTACCAATACATACATACTCTACCAATCATGACTACCTGCAGAGGTGTGAATTTTTTTTAGCTGTATAATGTTACCATAAACCCATCTTTGCCAAAGTTCCACTGTATTGTTTTCACTGTTCATTTTTGTTCATCCAGGTGTTTGGATTTTTAGGGGAATTGTGTACATTAAGCTTACATTAAAGATAGATGTGAGGGCCAAAAATTTAGGAACTCCTGCTTCAGAGGGAGAAAGTACTGCACTATTATCAACCTCTTAATGAAGTCTCTAGAAAAGAAATATTTACATAGTACATTCTAATCTCCCTTGTTAAACTCAGCAGGAGTACAGCTACTGCATATTATTTAAAACACACAAGCTAGGCGTATCTGTAATTTTTTCTCAGGCAGAAAAAAGAAGAAATGAAATACAGTCTCTCCAATGGGATAAATCTAGCCAGAGGGTATATCATGACTGCTCTTTTTAGCCATGATTATGAACAGATCTCTTTTGAGCTGAAGAAGCAGACCAGTTGTTGAAACCTAAGGCTATAACTTTCACTCTTTTCATCTATTGTGAAGGGACCATAAAAGCTAAATAAGTTAATAGAAGTGGCAATTTTATGTTTGCTTTATATCTACATCGAGACTAATTCTACCCTTAATGTTTAATATGTTTAAATTAAGTTACTTTGTTTAGAACATAAGTTTGGGTTTGGTATTTTTAAACAGAAGAAACTTTAAAATTATCATAGGATAAAACACTGAAAATAACATAATTCAAAATTCTCAGTTATGTGTCAAGTTAGATTTGCAGGTATGTGTGTGAGCAGGTCAAATAATCACTGGAGATAAGCTGAAACTCCTGATTGATATAAGCATTATTTCTCAAAAGGAACACTAATTTTCTGCCTATTCTGAAAATAATTCCTTCATTTGTTTTTCAGTGAAAACTAAAAAATGTTTTTCAGTGGAAAAAAAAGGCTTTTGAAGAACAAAGAAAGGTCTTGAAGCAATATCTCAAATGAAGAGATTCAACAACCTCAAAGGCCAAAACATTTTCCAGATAAATGAGGCCGTCTGACTGGAAGGCAATTTCTAGCTACTACAGAGTTATGACAGGTCAGAGAAATACATACAGCAAGCTGGAATAGGGGAGAAAACAGCTGTAATGGTATGTGTTGAGGTCAAAGTAGAGTAAATCAGAAGACATGCAGAAAAGTAGAAAAGCAATTTGAAATTGGTTTGGAAAAAAAGCAAGAAACCTACAAAAGAACAGAAAAGGAACTGATACAATCTTTCATTTCATGAAACAAGAATGGAACACAGCCTCAAATTATGACTGCAGACAGACTTGGAAGTCAAAATAATAAACAGAAACACACAAAATAATGAATAAAGTGAACAAAAAATAAGATTTCAGTGAATGGACAATTAAACTATACAGCATTTTAACTAATAGTTAGAAACTATTAGAAGATAGTGGAAATAAAGGAAAGTTGAATGTAATACAAATGAGATGGATGAGATAGATAGATGGATGGATGGATGGATGGATAGATAGATAGATAGATAGATAGATAGATAGATAGATAGATAGATAGATAATTGATTTGGCTTTTAAACTGTCCATCTCCTCACAGGGGGACTGTGATATTCTAAGCCATTTGCTACTTTATTTACTTATCTACAATGTCCCTTTCAATCATTGCTGACTCTCAGCACCTTACATGTCCTGTTTTGTAACTAAGACTAAAATAGTATATATGAAAAAATAAAAAAAATCAGAATGTCTTTTTATGGCATTAATGTCTATGGAACCTTTTAAGAGGCTGGACAGATGTCTCTCATGAAGGGCTTAATTTATTTTCTTGCACAGTTGTTTCTTCCAGGGTTTTTCAACAGGGTTGAACTAAATGATCTTTGTAATCCTTTCCAGTTCTACAATTTGATGATCCTATCATCCAATTTACCCTATCTTCCAAGGTTATGTATAAAAGAATATAATATACAGGGTGTTCTATTTACAGATTTAGACACAGAGCCTTTGGGACTTCAGATGAATTTAAATGTAAAGTGATAAGCATAACAATTACTAAGTACTAAATGTTGATCTTGTACACAGAAGGTACCACAAATAATGTATACAAACATGGCCAAGGATTAGATAGGCTATATTGATTGAAGGTACTATAATGCTGGCTATGAATATTTAAGATAGAGCATCAGAGCCCAAACAAGAAGACTGATCTAATGTTTCTATGTAGAGGAAAACAGACCATAGTAGGGATTTCCTGATGTTTGTTGGGTGACGATGCAAAGTTGAACAGGACAAGCAGAACAAGATTAGAGGAAGGATAATTGACCAAATCAGTGTAATCAAGACTGACCAAAGAGTATATAATCAGAGTCCCAGCCCAAGGAATAATGCTATTGTGGTGAATCTTTAGAGTAAAAGGGACTAAGCTTAGACAGATACAAAGAAAAAATAAGTGGAGTGATAGAGATTACCATCTAATCAGAGATACTTGACAAGACATCTGAAAACTCAGAAGACAAGGTAGCACTATAGTGTAGGAGAAATCCTTTCAGTGCAACCAGGTATGAATGAGTACAGAATACCTATGTTCTATAGCAGGGAGATGATAAACAACCTCATTTGAAACATACAGTATACAGTATGAAACATAATAAAATACCAGAAAATTTTATGAACAAATAAATTACAAACTTGGAAAGATTTTTTATAAATGTAAAAATAAATTAGTAAATACACAACAAAACTATCCTTTCTTGTTGCTGTGTAGGTTGCCTACTTCTCCTACAGGTAGTCCTTGACTTATAAACAGTGACCATTCAAAATTATGAGAGAAATTTTGTGGGTAATTATCACCTAGTTCCAGAGTTCCAATGGCTGACCCATTCCGCAATGATACCACTGCATTTTGGCCCTTGGTAACCAGTTTACATTTACAGCCATTTGCAGAATGCTGCAGTCCCATGATTTACCCCATAACCTGCTGATGGTAAAATATAAATATTCAGAACCATTATCCCTTTATGATCAACAGTCTCACAATTGTCATTTGGGGAGCAGCTGTGCAGAATGGGGAAGAAACTGCAAGAGCTATGCAAAAACTGAAGTGTGTTTAGAAGTATCTTTTTGTTATAACAGCTTACAAAATTGATCTGTCTTAAGCCAAGATACTGACCAGATCCCATAAAAAATGATAAATAATGTGTTGAGGGAAGGTAAGAATTTGGATCTACCATCCAAGATGCCAATACGTTGACCGGATCTTGCAACCGGGATGGCCCTGGGCACAATCCAAAGTGCTGGTTATTATCTTTCATGGCAGAGGGACTGGTTACTTGAAAGAGAACTGTCTGTCTTCATCTAGTCACACATCTGGTCAGTTGACCTAGAGATTACACAATGTCACATTATGGGACTTGGGAGTGTTTCTTCTCAGTGATGATTCCTGCCCAGTGGAATGATTTCACATCTGAGATGCTTACTTCCATCTTTTTGATTCTCTATACCCTTTTTACTTTCTGCAACTTATTAAGGACTTGGTTGTTCCTACTGGCCTTGGGCTAAAATGGTGGCCCAGCCCTATGGTTTTTGGTTCTGTCTTCTGGTCAACTATACTCTTTTTCATTGTAATATGCTATTTCATTTTAAATTTCCTTAACGTTTCTAAATTTTAGACCACCCATGAGTTACAGTAGTCAAATAGCTTCAAAAGTGAAATAATAAATAAGTAGTAATGTTGGATTGAAATATTATTCCAAAATCCTATAAATGGTACTTTTGACTAAAACAAAACAAAACACCTTACCGAAATTATGCAGAACTTTGTAACTGCTTGGGAATGGCCTCTAGAGCCTCTAAATATAATGCAAGAATGTTCACACAATTTTTGGAGGTTTCAGAAGCTGCACATTAGCAGAGCATCTTTATATAACTTTCAGAGGGTATAGAGGCCAAGTGTGTCAAGATAAATGACATGGCATGCCATAGCTGATACATGTATCATATTTTCATTAGTACGAATCTAAACCACTCATGTTATGGAAAATAAGGGCAGAATGCTTTTAAAAAGAAAAGGAGAATGATTGCCTTGGATACTATTATATTTTCATTGTTTTGGGAATATTTATCTTATGATTTTAACGTGTTTAATGTTTTAAGCCACTGAGAATCACTTTGAAACAGATGGGCAGTAAATTAATTTAATAAACAAGTAAGCAAGCAAGCTTGCTTTAGGGATAAAGAAAGTTTGATACCAATTTTATTTCACCAAGTTTTATTCAATTTACAACACGACTAGAAACTATATTCCTAAAATATCCTGTTGTATAAAGCAGAATCAATGGATTTTACAAAAGAACATTTAATTGTTTATGCCTTTTACTGTTTGGATAAGTGTCATGTTTATGTTTCTATCAAATTAGTTACAGCTTTCAGTGAAGTTACACAGTACTAATTTGGCAACATAGTGCTTTATGTATGAGGACAACTGTGATAAAAGATCTGTGAAACAGACTGATTAAATGACCTGTGAAAAAGAGGTTGAAAGAATGCACTACCAGTTTGTTCACATCTTTTCCTATTAAATGGGCAGGGAAGGTATACTGCTGATCAAGCATACAGACTAGTTTCATTTTCTACAAAATAATCCAAGTGTGCTTGGACTGCAGATTTTAAAATTGCTCATTATATTATTTATATTATTTAAATCAAAAAGAAAATAAGCCCAACTATTGTACAGAAAGCAAATTTTAAAACCAGCCATGTTATTGGCAAGAGAAAACTGAATGCCAGCTGGTTAATGTAAATGTCAATTAATTGAATGCAGAAAAGTCATGTATGGTTCTTATTGTATTTTTAATGAATTACTGTTAGTTCTCAGCAGGCACTTATGCCATACTGAAGTAACAGAACAAAAGCTTGGGTTCAAGATAACCCCTATACAATGCTTGATCCTTACCTTATGATATTATTAAGAGGATCACAATTAGGAAGAATTTAGAGAAGAAAACAACAATAAAATATAATTTTATATATTATATAATCCTTCGCTTCTCCTTCCGGTTGATTTTCTATTATCAAGGCTAGCCCAGAAGTTTTCATGGGTACTTACATGTATGGCATTCAGCTTTGTTTGGGTATTTTCCCACGTCATTGTAGCTGTGCTTTTAAAGTTGTAGCAACGTTTCGGCAGAATCTCATCTGCCATCATCATGCTTCTGTATAGTGAGTATACAGAAGCCTGATGATGGCAGATGAGATTCTGCTGAAATGTTGCTACAATTTTAAAAGCACAACTACAATGACATGGGAAAATACCTGAACAAAGCTGAATGCCATACATATATATTTATAATGTTTTCTTAAGTTTTCGTGGGTACTTACATATGCCTTGGTTTTCCAGGTCAATTTTATCTTTGGGGTTTCTTAGGATGGCTGCTATTTTTCTGTCTGTTTTGAAGGCAGTCTTGATGTGATGCCTATGTAGTATCTTACTGATTTTGTCTGTAGTACCTCTTACGTAGGGCAGGACAGCTGTTCCATAGGTCTGTTCATCTTCTAAGTCTCCATTATGTCTCAGTGTGTTTTTGTGGATCAGGCCTGTGATTTTGCTTTTGTGGAAGCCGTTGGCTGTCAGTACTTTAGTCAGGGTGCATAGTTCAGTCTTTATGTGTGTTTTGTCTGCCAGGCGTTTGGTTCTGGCAATTAGTGTTTTGGCCACGGAGTTTCTCTATGCTGGGTGGTGGTGGGATTGGGCGTTGAGGTTGGTGTGTGTTTTCTTCTGGTATATGGTGTGTCCTAGTGTGCCATCTGTTTTTTTTTTTTTGTAGATTAGTACATCTAGGAATGGTAGATCATCTCAAGAGAAAAATCTTCCAGATGCCCCAAACTATATGGTCTCCCAAAAATACACAAAGAAGGCATACCTCTCAGACCCATAGTCAGCTCCAGAGAAGCACCACTACAAAACCTAGCCAAATACCTAGCAAAGCAGCTACATCCCCATGCTGAAGCAGCAGCTTCACATGTATAAAACTCATACAACCTCTTGGAAATGATCAAAGATCTACACGTGGAACAAGAAGATCTACTCGTAAGTTTCGATGTGGTTTCACTATTCACTCAAGTCCCGAGAAAAGAAACTCTCGAAATCATCAAAAATAAATACCAACCACCCAAACACCTCATGGAACTAACAGAACACTGCTTAACCAACACATATTTCATATACAAAGGACAAAGATACAAGCAAATTGAAGGAGCCCCTATGGGATAACCACTGTCACCCATCATTGCAAACCTGTTCATGGAAAAATTCAAATCCAGAGCCCTAGCCAATGCCACCCACAAACCCAAACTATGGTTAAGATACATCGATGACACATTTGTTATTTGGCCCCATGGAACAGAAAACCTGAAAAATTTCCTAACACACCTAAACAGCACACACCCCAAAATCAAATTCATCATGGAAACAGAAACAAACAAACAACTACCATTCCTAGATGTACTAATCTACAAAAAAACAGATGGCACACTAGGACACACCATATACCAGAAGAAAACACATACCAACCACTAGGACACACCATATACCAGAAGAAAACACACACCAACCACTACCTCAACACCCAAACCCACCACCACCCAGCACAGATAAACTCCGTGGCCAAAACATTAATTGCCACAACCAAACGCCTGGCAGACAGGACACACATAAAGACTGAACTATGCACCCTAACTAAAGTACTGACAGCCAACGGCTTCTACAAAAGCAAAATCATAGGCCTGATCCCCCAAAACACACTGAGACATAATGGAGACCTAGAAGATGAACAGACCTATGGAACAGCTGTCCTGCCATGCATAAGAGGTACTACAGACAAAATCAATAAGATACTACATAGGCATCACATCAAGACTGCCTTCAAAGCAGACAGAAAAATAGCAGCCATCCTAAGAAACCCCAAAGATAAAACTGACCTGGAAAACCAAGGCATATATGAAGTCCCCTGTGCATCATGCCCTGCCACATACATTGGACAGACCAATAGAAGTACCCGCCTGGATGAACACAAAAACAGTAAAAAAGCTGGAACACACTTCCTCACTAGTCCAACACATGAAAGCCCAGGTCATAGCATCGACTTCAATGGCACCAAAACCCTAGCCACTATAGAAAACCCTAGCCACAGAATTATCAGAGAAGCCATAGAGATTGAAAAAAGACTTGAAAGCATGAATAGAAGAGATGATTCCACCAGACTGTCAATTATTTGGAAGCCTGCACTCACAAACAAAAAAATCTCCACGCCACAAGCCAGGCAAACACCTGGGCACAAACAGATCTCCCTGATACCTCCAGCTCAAACACACCCCAACCAGGCACCCAGATGAAACCTAGCTTTCTAAGAAATGATAGCCGTCCATTTAGTCAGAGCCAAGCTGCACTAAAAGCCTCCAATACACAATGTTGCCAGCCAATCAAGACAAAAAAAGCCACAAAACAGACAGAAGATATTAGAAACACCAATCAAGCAGAACACAGCAAATTCCAAGACCAATAAACACAGACCAAGACTTCCAACCAATCAGGATGAAGAAAAAACCATTCTGGCACAGCAGTAGGCTAGCCCCAAATTTAAAACTGAAATGGCTGTGAAAGTCTGACTCACAGACGAACACAATACAGAAGCCTGATGATGGCAGATGAGATTCTGACAAAACGTTGCTACAACTTTAAAAGCACAACTATAATGACATGGGAAAATACCCGAACAAAGCTGAATACCATACATGTAAGTACAGACACACACACATACACACACATGCACCAGGATTAGGAAAAGAAGCTATTGGAATGAATGACTGAATTTATCAACTATTATCTTCCACAAACACAAAAGCATGAAAATGTGTGCACAGAGAGACGTGTTGCCCTCTCTTCTTCCATCAGAAATAAGAGTAAAGTTGAAAAACACATGATGGAGATGGGAAAAAAGAAGAGATAGTTGTATAGAGAAGTGAAATAACAGATGGGAAACAAAACTAGATGGAGCGGGAAGGGGAGGAGAGCAGAGGAGGGGGAAAGAGAAAGGAGAGAGCAGAAGTGGGTAGGGGAGAGGAGAGGAGAGGAATCAAAAACTATTTAGGAATTTCAGAAAGAAGAAAAATTGGCAAGCAGCCCTTTAGAAGTGCTATGTTTTCAAATGTAGTGCAGAATTCAAGCATTTTGTTTTATTTTTTTTATTAAAAAAAACTATATTTAAAAAAATTACTAGCCAAAGGCCACCTTTTGCATTGTTATGTACAATCAGTTCCTCTATTTTGTTTTCCCTTCCTACTTCCAGCCAGACTTTTTTTTTAGATCAAAGATTTGTCAGACATGAGTATTTCAGATAATCTGTTTTCTCATACCACACAATGGATGATAGTCATAGGTGTTCATGCTTTCTAGTTATAATGTCTGCAGTCATTTGTACCTTATGCCTACACATTTCTTTTCAGTAGATGCTACTATGCTATGCACTAAATGTAAATTAGCCCATCCCACCCATTAATAGGCAAACATTTGGGGAACTGAGATTTTATATTTCTGTCATCTATATAATCAGCACTATTGTATGTATTACTCAGTTTCCAATATGAGTAACTGAATACTTATGAGTATTCAAAGCATAACTTATGAGATATACTGCCATCATTTGGACTAATAAATAACTTTGAATTAGAAAGATCATAGAGATGTTGCAGAATGACATATCCTTGAATTAAAGATATCTTTAAATTCCTAATTGGCATAATTACTTATAAAATAGGTGGTTCATGCAATAAAAGCTTAAGCACACATCTGCTTTACACATTGCAATACACGCATATATGAAAAAAAAGTTTAACATCACTTTTTCAGATCACTTAGATAACACCACTGATCTACAACTATATTTGAGTTCCATTCCTCCTTGAGGTTTAGTTTAGCTACACCCTATTCTAATAACTTCAGTGAAGAAAGCAGCCAAGAATTATGAAGTTCCCCAGTAATTTCTCAAACTTATTTCAATATGTTAATGTGTTCTGAAAGTACATATATTAATATGCACACCTCTTTTGAAGTATGCGTGTATTAAAATACTTCACAGTTTTTCAAACTTTTCCACAGATTCAGTAGCTTTTTTTTTTTCAGTTTCTGGATTTTTATGGATACTCATGATGTTCTAAGTTCAAATCCATATACAGTATGGAAACTTCTGGGATTTTGTGACATTTACAAGAATAGTTACTCATGTTGGCATCCATTGAGTAGAAGGGTGTGAGGGAGGCAAATGATTAAATATCAGCCATGACATTTGTATTTACATCACATTGTTGTTTGTGAGTGTATAAGAGTCAAGGCTGATGTTGAAGAGTCCTGAAGCAGAGTTCACCATTTTCATGAATACTCTGTTTGCTGTGATATCCTTGGCTGACCTGTGAGTTTTATCAATTCATTAAACTCTTCCACTTCCAGCTGTTTTGTCTAGCCTTGTCTTTTTGTATTATATGTGGGATCTTCAGCTTATTAGCAATAGCACTTAAACTTATAGACCACTCCACAGTACTTTACAGCACTCATGTCAGCATATTGTCCCCAACTATCTGGATTCGCATTTTCCTGACCCCAAAAGGATGGAAGGCTAAGTCAATATTGAGTAGGTAAGGATCAAACTCCTGGCTGTGGGTAGAGTTAGCCTGCAATACTTCATTCTCACCACTGCATCACTATGGGTATCCTTAATGCTTTTAAGGAGACAGAAATAAAGATTACAGCTAGAGGTCACTTTTATGCCATGTTCTTCTGTTCTTGTGTGATCCATCCCAAATCCATATATCACCTTGTTATTTGTGTGTGACCTAATTCCATGAGTCCTTCTCTGTCTGTTCCTTTCATACTCTTTTAATTATTGTTATTCCCATCCCCTCAATAATTTAAAACATTCCTCTATGGACAGTTTCTCTAGGGGATCTAAAACCGCATTTGGAATTATGCTGTTGTAGTTAGAACACCATATTGTTTTTTATCATAGCAGCTGGTTATTATTATAAATAGAATAGAGCAGAGCAGAGCAGAGCAGAGCAGAGCAGAGCAGAACAGAACAGAACAGAACAGAATAGAATACCCTTATTGTCATTGCATTCTACAAATACAATGAAATTTGAAAGCTACTCTAGCAGTGTCCCAAACACCACATCACAATCACACTACAGAATATTTAAAAATTAAAATAATTAAAATAATAATTAAAACCTAGTGTAAAACCTATCTAAAACCTATAGTGTTATGGATCGGAAAGAAGGGGAGGCCACACCAGAGCATTCCAATAACACACTTTATTCAGGGGAATAAAGGGGGCTGTCGCGTCTGCTTCTAACCAGGCAGACCTACCAGCGAACAGCGGCTGGCTCGACCTCGCAGCCGGCTTTTATAACCGGCTGTCGAAGGGAGCCAGCCAATGGGGGCTGCTGACGCCCCCGCAGAAGGAACGGACCTGATGGGGAACTTGTGTCAGTCCCGGGGACATAACACCCCTTCCCCCCAGATACGAACACGAATAGTCTTTTAAGTAAACAGGTGGCCTGTGCGAGCGCCCTGACCGGCGCAATTCTGGTGAGACACAAAGTGGCACAGAGTTTGGTGAGTCAGGAACGGGGCTTGCGGGAGCACAGGGTCGATCCGGAACTCGGTCTGGAGTCTGGGAATGACCACAGTCTTCAGGTTGGATTGTTGAACTGTCATCGTCACGTAACCTGGTAGTGTCATTGGACGGTAAGGCTGGCGACTCTGGTGGACGGTCCCGGTCTACCGTCCGTTCCCTCGGTCCGGCCGGCGGAGGCTGGTCACTCTGGTGGTCCCAACTCGGATTCAGGAGCGGCGACTGGAGTGTCCCTGGAGTCCCTGGGCCAGAGTTGGCAAATTCGCTCTGGCGACTTCTTATCTGGTCCAGATGTCTCCGCCAGACGCGCCCGTCCTCCAGCTGGATGCGGTATGATCTCGGACCGGTGATGGCCACGATCCTTCCGGGTACCCACAACGGATCGCCCGCGTAGTTCCGGGCAAACACTCGGTCCTGTAATACAAAACTCCTGACCCTACTGTTAGAACCAATTGGTGTGTCAGGGCAATAGTGGGGGTGCAGTCTATCTAACACCGTCCTCAAACGTCTGCCCATCAGTAGCTCGGCTGGAGACTTATTTGTGACAGTGCATGGGGTTGAGTGTTGGCTCAAAAGAAAACGAGAGAGTCTGGAGTGCCAGTCGTCTTGAGTGAATCTTGCCAACGCCTCTTTTGCTGTCCTAATGGCTCTCTCCGCCAACCCATTGCTAGCGGGGTAAAAGGGAGCCGTCAGGATATGTCGGATGCCCAGGTTGGTGACATACCGACTGAATTCTGTGGACGTAAATTGGGGCCCATTGTCTGAGACTATGGTGTCCGGCAGACCGTGTGTAACAAATAGGCGGGTCAGAGCCTGGGCAATTGCTCGGGTGGTGGTCGCGAGTAGGAGGGCCACATCGATCCATTCTGAGAATGAATCAACGACCACCAGGAAAGTCTTGCCGTGGAATGGCCCGGCCAAGTCAATGTGCAAACGTGACCACGGTGCGTTGGCACTTTCCCATTTGGTTGGGGTGGTGATTGGCGGTGCTGGCCTGGATTCCTGACAGGGACGGCAGGAGCTTACCCATTTTGCTATTTCGTCGTCCATGCCCGGCCACCAGACGTAACTCCGAGCCAACGCTTTCATCCGGACGATGCCAGGATGTCCCTCGTGCAGCGCCTTCAGGACGGGTGTGCGCAGTGGTTCTGGAATGACAACTCTGGTCCCCCATAACAGGCAGCCCTGCAAACTGGAAAGCTCTTGCTGGCGGGTTTTAAACGGTGAGAATTCAGTTGAGAGATCGCTGCCCGGCCACCCCCTCCGTACCCAGTCCAGAACCTGGGCGATAAGTTTGTCTTTTTTGGAGTGGAGGGCGATGTCGCCGGCAGTGACTGGAAGGTTGAACCCACTGGCATCGAAAATGGCATGTACCGGGGCCGGGTCCTCCACGGGTGCTGGCAACGGGCAGCGGCTGAGGGCTTCGGCGTGGCTAAGGTGTTTTCCTGGATGGTGAACTAGTTTGTATGAGTAAGCCGCCAGGAATAAGGTCCACCTAGTCATCCTAGGTGACAAGACTTGCGGTGTCTGCTTTTCACCTGAGAGAAGCCCCAATAGTGGTTTGTGGTCTGTGACAAGTTCGAAATTGTGACCAAAAAGAAATTCATGGAATTTTTTGACCGCAGCTACGGCGGCTAGGGCCTCTTTGTCAATTTGGCTGTAGTTACGTTCAGTTGCTGAAAAGGTTCTCGAAAAGAAGGCGATTGGGGCTTCAGAGCCGTTGGGCAGTCTGTGACTCAAGACAGCCCCGATCCCGAAAGGTGAGGCGTCTGCTGCTAAGACTAGAGGAAGGTGTTGGTCAAACTGTATTAGGACAGCGTCCGAGGTGAGCAGCGACTTAATTGCCTTAAAAGCGTAATCCTCTTTGGGTCCCCAATACCATGGAGTGTTTTTGTCTAGAAGTCTATGCAGCGGTTCTGCTACTGACGCTTTGTGGGGTAGGAACGATGCATAGAAGTTTAGCAACCCCAGGAAAGCCTGTAACTCTGACTTGGAAGAAGGAGTGCCTGCCTCGTGAATGGCTTTGACTTTGGATTCCACCGGGTGGATGCCTGAGGCGTCTATTTTATACCCAAGAAAGTCCACCTGCTTAGTGGCGATGGCACACTTCTCCCTTTTTAGTTTGAGGCCATGCTGCCTGAACCTATCCAATACCGCTCTGACTCTGAGGAGAAGCTGGGGTCTTTCCCTGGCTGATACCAAAATTTCATCAAAATACGGAACCACGCCAGGGAGGCCTTGCAGTATCCGTTCCATTAATGACTGAAATATACCTGGGGCGACGCTAACGCCAAATTGGAGACGTTTGCATCGGAATACCCCTCTGTGGGTGACAATTGTTTGCAATTTGGCCATTTGGTTGTCTACAGGAAACTGTTGATAAGCCTGTGACATATCCAATTTGGCGAATATGGTTCCTGGTTCAAATGTGTGTAGTAAGTGTTGGATCACCGGAACTGGGTACGCGCTAGTCTGCAGATAGCGATTAATTGTGGTCTTGTAGTCAGAACACATTCTTATACTGCCATCTTTTTTTAGGGGTGTGACAATTGGGGTCTCCCACTTAGCAAAATCCGTGGGCTCGATCACCCCTTGTTTGAGCAATTTGTCCAGTTCCGCGTTCAGTTTAGAGCGCAGAGCAAATGGTACTCTGCGTGGCTTTAAACGGACGGGAACTGCTTGGGGGTCCACTGAAAAGGAGATGGGCGTACCCTTATAACAACCCAATTCATCGCTGAACACATCAGCATAGTCTGAAAATAGCAAGTCGATATCGGAAGGTGAGACAGCATGAACCCCGTTAAGCTAAGGCTGAGATAGGGGAACCAATCCAACCCCAAAAGGCTAGGGAGGGTACCATCTACCACCACTAAAGGCAGATGGCCTTTAAAGGATTTGAATTTAACAAGGAACTTGCCTGTTCCAGTACTGGGATGTTCTTCCCTGGTAGTCCCTCAAGGTGAGACGACTCTTCTAGAGCTGGTTTCTGGACAGGTTGGGTCGTAGTTTCTTGAGCGTGCTCCATGAGATGATCAAGAGTGCTGACCCGGTATCGACTTCCATAAGACAGGGTTTACCTTCTAAATGGATAGAAAGCGTGATTTTATTAGGTGTCAGAAAAGTGTGGTTAGCTTGGTAGCACGTGTAACAATTTTCTACTTGCCTGGGTGGCCCCGGAGGGGAGTAAAAGGATGCTGCCTTTTGTGGAGCCACGTGTGTTGCCTGGCAGGCCCTGGCGATGTGGCCTTTCCTGCCGCAATTGTTGCAGGTGACGTTCCTGAACCTGCAAGTTGTTCTGGCATGGGAACCCCCGCAGGCGAGGCACAACAGGATGTGTTTGGACATGTTGCCGTTCCCAGGCCTAGTTCCTACCTGTGGCTGCTTGGATGGCTTGAGTCGATGAACTTCTAGGTGCTCGACGGGGTCTTCTTCACTCACCACCTCCTCTGAGTGGATGGTGACTGGACCGGCTTTGGCTGCGCTCCCTTGTATTTCGGCGGCTGATTGGGTTGCTAGCTCTGCTGCCAAGGCTTCCTCGATCGCTTGAGTGAGGTTGAGGTCTTTTCTAGCCAGCAAACGCCTCTGCAATCTTAAGTCTTTGACTCCACAGACGAGTTGGTCAAGGAGCATGTCGTCTAGGTAATTTTTGAATTCGCAGTGGAGAGCTGCGGTTCTCAGGGCGGCCAAATACTGATTGATAGATTCCCCATCTGCTTGCTTCCTCATGAGAAAGGCAAAACGTCTCGCGATCTGCAATGGTTTTGGGGAATAGTGGTTAGAGAGTGTCTCTAACAGCTCGGGCCAGGGACGCTCTTTAACTCCCTGGGTGCAAATAGCGCTGTGGCGGTATCGAACACTGCGGCCCCGCAGTAACTCAGGAAGTACGATTTCTTCCTGTTCTCTGTAGCATCGGCCAGACCAATGGCATCAATGTAGTGATTGAAGCGGTTTCTGTAAGAGTCCCACTTGTCTTCATCTGGCTTAAATGGCGGGAACGCTGGATTTGAATTCATATTGGGTTTTCAGTCTGTTGGTAGACTGACCAATCTCACTGGGAATACAATGGCCCTAATAAGTGTGGCTTTCAGTCTGTTGGTAGACTGGCCAATCTCACTGGGAATACAATGGCCCTGATAAGCGTGGCAGCAGTAGCTTGCAGATCTGCCCCAGCTTAGTGTTTCAGCTCTTAGAGGTTCTCTCTGTGTTTCACGCTCTATGTGACTCTGTCGGCTATGGCTGTAGCCCGTAACTGACTTCCGTTTGAATTTCGCGCCTTCCCCAAGGCGTAGGCGGCTATAGCTGTAGCGTCGTGCTGACAGCTATTCAAATCGCGCGCCCAATGCGTTCTGGCGGCTGCGAGTACAGCGCCAAGCTTGCTAACAGCAGAATTCGAACACAACAGTTGAATTCTGCGCTCAGTGTCGGCGGCTAAGGCTCTCAGCGCCCTGCTCTTCACGTAGCTTTCTTTTTTTTTTACGCGGAGCGGCTACACGCTCCGCTTTCACTTCTGCAATCCACAACTGACCGAGCTCTCACGGCGCGGCTACGGTTCAGCGTTTGGTGTGTGATTTCAGCTCTTTGCTATTGCTGCTGGTTGGCCAGATCCCATCCTCATCGCCAATGTTATGGATCGGAAAGAAGGGGAGGCCACACCAGAGCATTCCAATAACACACTTTATTCAGGGGAATAAAGGGGGCTGTCGCGTCTGCTTCTAACCAGGCAGACCTACCAGCGAACAGCGGCTGGCTCGACCTCGCAGCCGGCTTTTATAACCGGCTGTCGAAGGGAGCCAGCCAATGGGGGCTGCTGATGCCCCCGCGGAAGGAACGGACCTGATGGGGAACTTGTGTCAGTCCCGGGGACATAACATATAGTAAGTTAGATAGTTTAAAAATGCCACTATATACATAGGGCTAAATCACATATGCATTGTTTGATTCAAGACAATTATTGCCTTGGAAAAGAAACTGTTTCTCAGTCTATTAGTCCTCATTTTAAGAACCTATAACACCTCCCTGATGGTAACAGTTCAAAATATGAATGTCCAGGATGAGAATGATCTGTGGAGATTTTTAGTGCTCTAGAGAGGAGTCTGATCTTCGCAATCTTTTCTAAAGAAGAAAGAGAGCAACCGATGATTTTTTGTGCTGTGTTTATAACTCTCTGGAGCATCTTCTTATCCACTACAGAGCATCCAGAATACCACACCATTACACAGAATGCCAAAATGCTCTCGATGGTAGAATGGTAAAAAGTAACCAACAATTTCTCACCCAGACCACTCTTTTTCAGCAGCCTCAGAAAGTGCAGGCGCTGTTGGGCCTTCTTTGCAGTGGCCATAGTGTGGACTGACCAAGTAAGGTTGTCAGAAATATGAGTTCCCAGAAATTCAAAACTATGAACTCTTTCCACACAGTCTCCACTGATATATACCAAACACACACACCAAACCAGAGAGTGAAAAGCCGCAGCAACCGAGTGTGTAGCCATTTTTAAACAACAGTAATAAGACTATTCATCTCTAAGGTTTAATTGAATTATTCAAATAGTTTAGTACACTGTTTTATTAAGTAAATTAAAGCCAATATTAATAAAATAAAGTGTGGCTGTGATTCTGGGGCTAAAAAAGAAATAAAAAGAATCTGTAGTGCATTCTATCCTCAAGTGGCAGGTATTTGTTTAATGCAGGTGGAAAGGACTTCTGTGCCAACTGCAACAGGGGAAATACCTAAAGGCGTCAGCTTAGCAAATTTATCTCTGGCAAAAGCAACAAGTGTTATTAGTCTTGAAGAAAAGAAGGAGGGGGACAGGGTAGAAATGGAGGTAAAAACCTGGGGAAATGAAGATTTCACCATTCATTCCCTTCTGAATTTTACAAAGAGGAGGAGGGGTGACAGAATCCAAATCCACATCTAAGAAGCATGCGAGTAGAGCTGCATAACATTACTTGAGTAGGAAAAAGATAATTCCAGCTTTGTAGCCTGTAATCACTATGAATGAAGCCTACCTGCTGTGTAGACAGAGAAAACCCAGCAATCACAGATAACATAGCTATACCACTTTACAAGGGAAATTCAGTGGTAATACTTTGGTGTCTTTTAAACTTGGATCAAGAAAATGAATTAGAAAGGTAGGTATTTTATATAATTTGGATTTTTAAAAATTGAAATAGGGCACTTTCTAGACCGGGTACAACCAAGACTACAGCTTCCTTATTAGAAATTTTATAGGATGAAGTGTCATTTTTCTTTTACCTGTCTAAAAGAATTGCAAAGGAGATATACTGAAAATGTACTATGGTAAAAATTTTAAATGTGTATACAACTGAAATTTGGCAAGGTGAGTAACACTGAAAGAATCTGTTTTCCTACACTCATCCTTTCTGCCAAAAAATGAAGCAGCTTCAAGCATTTTGAACCTTTCCCTGTAATACCAGAAGTGATGAAACAGGTCTATTATTCATCCTGCAAAGCCTGCAGAGGCTTTTTTCAAGCCTCTGGGAGGCCGAAAAAGGTCTCAAACTGGCAGAAAATCAGCTGTGAGCTACAGTGCAGGTAAGGGGCCGGCGAGGGGGTTGCGCACGCAGAGGGCACGGGGGGGGTTGCCTTCTGAGTGCTGGCATGTGAGTGCATGAGTGCACGCACACGCACAAAAAGGTTAGCCACCATTGCCCTAGTGTGTCATGCCCCCGTTGGAACCTGAATCTGCAGAGTAAGATGAGCTGGAACCAACGGAGATCAAGGGAGCGGCTTCGCTGGCTTCGGAGGAATGTGGAGATGAGCAAGCTAAGTCAGCCAGGGCCCTTCAGGATTGCGGTGGCTTGTTAGCAGGGAGGAATGGGGGCAGGATAAAACTGAGAGAAGGCAAGCAGTAGACATGAGGAGCGAGAGAGCTCAGGCAACGCGCAAGGACCACCCCTTCCTGATCCCTGAGCACGGAGTGTGGAGAGAAGGTGGGAACAGTGTAGACCAACCTGATGACTCAGGAGAGCTCCCCACTCCTTTTTATAAGGCATACCTGAAGACTGAGATTTAAGGAGACACTGTGGGGTGGGGCATTTGTAGGGAACAAACACTGAATTGGTAGAGTTTGGTGTGTCTGTACAGACACTTGGAGTTTGCAGGCCTGCTTGCTTCTTCCTTACTTGTGGACTCAGTGCCTTCTTCCTGACTTTGTGGAGTCATTGTTTGTTCTTTGTTTTGTGGACTAATTTCCCTGTTCCTTTGTTTTGCTGGACTGGGCACAGCCAGAGGCTGCTTTATGTGTGTCTGTGTGCGCGCTTTGCTCTGGGACTTGCCAAGAAGGTGGGAGTGTTTGAGGGGAAATTTGGAGCATTAAAGGGGAGTTTAAACTGTCATCTGGCTGTGTGACCTTCGTGCCTTGTCCCGGATCATCACATAGTGGTAGTGCCCTTACCATGCTCCCTGCAGCTCTCATAAGCAATGAATGAATGATAGTGCAAACAAATGAATGAATGAACAAACGAATGAATTAATATTGGCCAAAGAATAAAAGTTTGTTGAAACTATTAAATATCCCATTCTAAAATTTAGGTATGCATTTGTTAATGAATTTATACTACAAGCTTAGTAGAAGACTTACACTGTATATAACAAAATTGGTACTATATAATGGTTCTAACATTACATTTACCTAAAAAAATCCACAGGTCAAACCCACATAATCAAAGGTATCTGAGCTTCTGCTATAAAATAAAATAGCGCTTCTGAAATTATATCTGATCCAAAATTAGCTTTCCATCAAATAAAAATAAGGAAGGTTGGTTAAGGAAGTTGAAAGAAAAGAAATTATTATTTCACTACCAATATAAATGCACAATTTGCTGGATTAGAAGAAATATATTTATTGCAATACACTGAGTAATAAGCAATCATATATATGCATCTATTCTACTGGTGTATCCATTCATCCATTATATGTATCCATTCTACTGGTGTCTACTAACAGATATATTTAGTAAGGAACACAGTAGTTAAAGCAAGCATAATTAAAACTATTAAATGGAATTCACTTCCCACCAAATAGATGGAAGGATTGTATAAAGGATTATTTCCAATAAATCAAAACCCAAAAGTAATAAAATAAAAATGTGAAAATAAAATAATAAGGAATTGGCTTCTTTTATTGCAGAATTTTCAGAAAAATAATTATAATGCAACTGTGTTGGGCTAAGGGAACTGTACGAGCTAAGGGAAACTGTAACAATTTATGAGAAGAGCTTTTTATAAGTTCAGAACAGACTGGTAATTTAATGTTGTCATATAGTGCTCTTTCTTTGTATCGAACTCTACATTGTAGATACTACAGAACAATCAATACGGTGCAATAGATTACTAAATATTTAGAGCAATGCACTTTTTTTTTCTGCTGGTTGTAATCCTTTCACAGAAATGTTAACTTCATACTCAGATATGTTTTACTATCAAAAGTCAAACACAATCATGCAGTGAATACAAATAAACACAAATAAAATTACCAGAATTGGGGAAGGGGGATTATTAACAACTTAAAAAAATATACCATTAAAATGTTTCAGTTTCTCTATCGATTGGTTTCTAGATAAACATGTCATATAAAAGGGCAGCAATTAATTTTTGATGTTTATTTCTAACATTTAATTAAAAAATAATAAAAACAGGTATTTTCTAAAGATCTGCTCTGTTATTTGAATATCCTAAAAATATGTTCTCTAGAACATTACAATTCCAACGCTTCACTCCAGGCTCATGGGTACATCTCCATCTACACAGTACAACCCCAGCTGCATCCTTGTTTTAAAATAATTCAGTAGAAATAACGGACACTTTCTTTGTTTTCCTTCCACATGCTACTTTATACGGACCATCCACCCCTGCTTTCCACAATGCATTTGTTAAACAAATGCACAGGTTATTAAGTGGAGCTGGGGGAGCTTAGCATAGACACAAACCTAGTAGCTTCAGACTTTTCAAGGACTCCCCCATCCTGCATGCAGGCCTGCTACACACTGACTGCCTTGCCAGTGAGCAAGAATGAGGCAGGAAAACTCTCGGCATAATTGTTCCCCTGCCCTTTCCTGCCAAGGTGCCCAGCTTTTCTGTGGAACCAATCTTTCTGAGCTTTGTGCACCCATCAGCCTGCCACTGATCAGCTGGCAACTGGGAGGCTACAGGTTCTCCTTGCCTGGTTTGGAAAGTTGATCCTTGAATTAAAGGCAGCTTCAGGATGAGCTTCCTAAAACCTTTCCCCTCCTTTCTCCCTTTCCTAGAAAAGCCACATTGCTTCTATCAAAAAAAAATTTTTTGGGGGGAGGGACAGATTTGTTGATCCTCTCTGGTCCAATTAGGTGCTAGGACTAAATTCTCCTTCTGCTTTCCAATTTCTCTCCCTTTTAAAAACCTTACCTTGACTCCAGGCTGAAAGTAGACGAATGAAGCAACAAGGAAATAAAATTATTTCTGTGGCTTTTTCCCTTGAACTAAACAAGTCATCTCCAAAAGTTGTGCAACAAAATAGAGGACACTGGTTCTTTGCAAGATTTAACTATCCATCTGAAGGGCTAGAATGCTCTAGCCGGCTGATTGGCAGCCAGTTGATCCTGCAGAAAGCTCTCAGAGCAGCTGCCATTTCTGCAAGGAGTTGTTGGGAAATTGAAAACAGTGGCTACTTTCCAAGGAGCATGGGGAGCAGGTCTAATCATTGCAGGTCCTATTGGGGCAGACTAGGGGATGACAGACAAGGAGGGGAATGCTACAGCATTCCCATGGTCTGTGTGATGGCAAATGACCACAGTGTCTCTTCAGCTGCCATAACTTTGAAACAGTGTTGTATATAGTTTTGGAATGTCAGTCATAACTTTGAAATGTCATGAAGCGGCCTGTAGTTTCTTGAGAACTGCCTGTATAAATAGACTAGTTAATCTCACACTTATCCTATTCCCATTAATGAAGGTCTCCGTTTGAATAACTTGTTCATCTAAGCACATGTGTAATATCTAGACTATGCTGTTTCTTTAAGCTGTGAGAGAGGGAACTATGGCTACAATTATATCAAATAATATCCTTAGCAAGAGGTCAAAGTTCCATTTTTTCCCCATATATGTATATGAGATTTTATATAAACGATGACAGTTAAAGATACAGAACTATGTGACTAGACTGAAGAAAAAGCTGATCCTAGAGTATGTCAGGTAGTCATTATCGTTCTTTATTTGCACTTCTCTTTAATTTTTAGATGATGCTTCCAGAATCTCTTTTGGGCATTTTTATGCCTTCTACGTTGTATTGTGTAGCATTTTATAATTTCTTTTTCAGAGTGTTGCCTTTACAATTAAAATTTTTATAATGTATCTGTTAATTACAAACATAATATACCCATAAATAATATCTCTCCAAACATAAAATATCAAATCCAAATAAAAAATGCAATGCAAATCTCATTTTAAAGTACAATCCTAGTAAATTAAGATGGATATGAACTGTTAACCAGGGGGCACAGTATACTCAGAAGACCAAACATGAGGCTTGTTTAATACATGCAACTAACAATTGTCTGCCAAAAAAAAAGGGCTGCCAGGTGAGCAGATTGTCATTGCAGGCTAGACTAATGGATCCTCTAGTGGCTTTTGTTACTGCTCATGTTACACCACTGAAATGATGAGCCTTGAAAATGACACAACATATGTAGCTTCAACTTGTTGGCTATAGGTAATCCTGCTCTTTTTGGTTTCAGAAGCAGATGCAGATGAGACTAGAAATATACATATGCAAATTGAAATGGTCCCTAGTCAGCGACACTGTGCCTACCTCTAATGGACCTCGTAGAAAGTCTGTTTGCTCAGCTCCTATTTCGAGTGCTACATCCACAGAAGCAAAAGGACGACTGGCCATCTGCTGTCGCTCTCGCAAAAGTTGCTGAGAAAAGAGGAAAAAAACCCCTACATTAATAAAGTATATTGAAAATTGAATATTTAGTACAGTCAGTCAATGATTCATTTAACATTTATCCACTAATGGGAAATACAGCTTCTGAACTATATGTTCCAAAGGAGTTCAGTTGTACGATAACACAGCTTTCTATACTTGGGGGAAAACATAATAAAACCAGAAATGTTTATTTGTTTTTATGAAGTCACAAGGGGAACACCATTATTTGCTATGTTTCCTTGAGTTCTGTGCCACTGAATCAATTGCAAGTTGGGCTGGGTTGTTTCTGCTATTTTTAGTACCAAATATAGTAGCCTTTGACTTACAACAGTCCATTTAGTGACCATTTGAAGTTACAATGGCACTGAAGAGTGGCTTATCATCATTTTTCACACTTATGACCAGTGCAGCATCTCAATATCACATGATCAAAATTCAGACACATAGCAACTGACTTCTGATGGTTGCAGTGTCCCAGGGACATTTGATCACCTTCTGTAACTTCTACCAAGCAAAGTCACTTAACAACAGCATTACCAACTTAACAACTGCAGTCATTCACTTTAACAACTGTCATAAGAAAGATCGTAAAATGGGATAAAACTCATTTAACAAATGTCTCATTTAACAACAGAAATTTTCGACTGAATTGTGATTGTAACTCAGGGGCTATCTGTACATTTCTTCGAAATAAGCTATTAGGAGCACAGGTTGAAAATAGCTAGTTAAAAACTTACTTCTTTTTCTTAAAAAATTCTAGTGTCTCACATTTGTTTTCATTTGGAAAAAAATCAAAAGGTGGAAAGGCACAGTCATTTTGAAGGTGCTATTTCTTCTTAAAATATACACTATTCCTTACTGCTCTATGCTCACTCACACACATCTATTTAGTCCTCATATTTATCCTTATCTCGTATATTTATAGAAGAATTACTATGAGCTATGATTTCAAATAGTGTTTAATTATTATTTTTTCATTGAAACTTGTTATTAGAAAAAAATTGCTAAACAGTCTTCTTCATCTTTCCATATTATTTGTTCAGGAACTATTTCAGTGGTAGTAGAGGAATTAGAAGAGAAGATGACAAATTAATTGTGTAGCAGCAATAGTGACCATAATAAAAGCAGAAGATGGCATGGATTGTGTGGAAAATCATCATAGTTCTAATACAGTTTTCCTTCTTTGTGGTTAGAAATTCCAGACCTTATAGCTGACAGAAATCCTGTGTGACAAAATTTGGCGGCTTAATAACATTGATATAAGGTGATAAGGTTAACATCAAGAGTCAGAATCTTTAAAAAGTGACCTTGCTTACATATAAAAATTATTGAAAGGTTCTTTTAATCAAAATAAATTGTGGTCACTTTCTTTTGCTCTGCTAATTATTGTATGAAACTTTATTTTCTCAAATATTATTTTGGTGTTCTCCCTAAAATCACATTTATTTGCATCTGTATTTGCTGTAGAACTTGAATTCTGTTATATGAAAGCCAAAGGCAATTCAGTATAGCAACCTTGAGTGTTATGGCTTCAAAGCGAAGTAATACATTACTGTACAAAATCTAAATTATAAAAGATAATTTTTTTATCATTTATAAAATTAGCCAGCAACCAGTCGTGTCACTGCCTAGTTCTGAATATTTTAGAAAAAGCACATATATCATATTTCACAATTATCAAATGTTCCTCATATACATGCTCAAAACATTTTTCTAAACAAAGAGCACATGTGAAAAATCACAGCAAGCATGACATGAAATCTTATATCATGGAACAAACTCTGAATTCATCCTGGGAACAAGACCTTTCAGCCTTTAGATTCCCTGTGTATTTGTACTGCAGTCAGATGGAGTTATTACTAATAGTGTCTGCAGATGCTTAAGCATAGTCTCTTCTCTGATTACTTAAACATTAAGAATAATGTCTGAGTATCAGAGAACATTATTACACCAGTGTAACTCTGCAACTGTGTAACTTAAAATACTCACACTAGACAGAGACTGTCAGAAACTCCAGGGACAGGCACAAACAACCAGACTCACACATGAAGAGTTCAGTTACCTGTTTTATTGCTCAAGCCTATACATAGGGATCTCGTCAGACTAATGTTTGCAGATGGGTGGTATTAAATAAGTTTAACAACATTCAAGGTGTGTTGGACTTTGTCCTTTCTACCCACTTAGGGACTCTAGACTAATTCCCCATTTGACACTTCCCCTGGCTCAATCAGTCTGTCTCAGTGGTAGGATTCCAATTTTTTTACTACTGATTCTGTGGGTGTAGCTTGGTGGGTGTGGCAGGGGAAGGATACTCTCAGAGTTGGTATTTGCCAGTTTTCTGAACTACTCAAAATTTCCGCTACCAGTTTTCCAGAACTGGTCAGAACCTGCTGAATACCACCTCTGGTCTGTCTCCTATCCACCAATATTACAAGTTATTCAGCAAGCCACAATGTACAACCTTCCAAGCTAATTTATATTTTTCTTTCAACCTATAATAATAATACTAATTAAACTAAGCAAATAAAAATGACGAACAACACTAAATAATACAAATCTTACTTCTATGCATTTGAAAAACTAATAAAGGCAATATTAAATATTTAAGTCAAATTAGTTGCCCAATTAAGCTTAGTTGCTTGCTTCTTTATATGAACTGAGTTTGGCTGCATTTGGAATGAACTGCCTAAACTGAATTCTATACATACTTAAAATAGTACACCTAGACACTAAAGGATTCCCAGAGGAAAATATTACAATAGGCTTGTAAGATACCAGGGACAGGCAAACAGTGAAGGCATGAAAAGCAGTTTCTTTAGGGCTTGTTGGCACAAGAGACTTAGACTCCCCTTTTCTTCAAACTTAAAGGGAAAAATGGTCCTCTGAGCCCATGATAGCAGTTGAAGTGGAGGCAAATAAAAGGAGGAAGGAGTGAGAGACAGAAGGATACTGTTGCTGTTACCACATGATCACCCTCCTGTCCTGTGAACGTCTGCTTGTATTCTGAATAGGAAATGACTGTGAAAAGGAGAGATCCTGAGGGAGTTTAGGTCCACTGTGAAGCAGTGGGGAAATGATCATAAGAACCTTATCTTCCTTGTCTTCTCCTTCTCTTCAATTGTTGTACAGGAACCTGAATGTTCTTATTTTGGAGGGACCATCTGTTCTTATTTTTGAGGGCTACTTACACAATATATTTCCTGGCTTTGACTTGTGGGCTGAACCTCAATCCAAACTAAGCTCTTAGGCAGGGATGGGATCTGACAGGGTTAACTACCAGTTCAGTGATTTATGAGGTTCAGTGATTTATGATGTGCTTCCCTGCACGCTGCCAGCGTGCCTGTAAATCATCATCAGCACACGTGCAGAGAAGCAGCCTTTGAAAAAGACCCTTTTCCCTGCTTTTTAAACTGCAGCTATGCCTCGCACAGCAGCTGAAGTTGAAAAAAACAGGAAACAAAGGTCAGATAAGAGCCCAGGTGGGCAAAAACATCTGCAGACATAGAACCTGTTGTGTCCCTGACAACTACAGTTCCCAGTCTGGTCTGCCATGTCCCTAGCTAGGGGGAAGGGGTGTTGTGTCCCTGACAGTTTCTGTTATGTCTTTGGAACTGGTTGGAGTTCCCAACCAGGTCCGCTGTTTGAGCGGGAGCACCAGCTGCTCCCATTGGTTGGCTCCGTTTGACAGTCAGCTATAAAAGCCGGCTGTCGAGCAGAGCCAGCGTTCGTTGTCGCCCTCCGGGCTGCCAGCCCAGCCAGGGCAGCCACGGCAACCTGTTATGCTCCAATAAAGAGATGTTAGCCTTCAGCTCCGTGTCTGCCTCGTGTGTCCTTCCGACTACATAACAGAACCGGTTCTATGTCTGCTGCTCTTCAGAGCTACCAGTTCTACAGAGGTGGGCAGAAACCCACCCCTGCCCTTAGGCACAAAGAGCTATACACTATACATTACTAATAGTATATTTTTAAATACAAACTGAAATCTTGTCCTTAAGCTTAATGTGACCACTCACAAAGGGACAGAGAATAACTCTGAACACTTGAAGACAAAGATGAATATGTTAATGTGTTCAATGCTTACCTATTTGGTTTTATCAAATGCTTGAATGATGTTAGAGAAGGTGTTGGAAGGATGTAAACAAAATGGAAAATGTTTTGTTTCAAACTCAGAACAATCCTGCTTTCTGATGGAACACACAAAACAACTCAAGTGTTCAGTGTTTATGCAGGAAAAAATGAAATGTTTCAAATATTCTGACTACAGAAAACAGTGGAAACTCAGAACAAGCTCCTCAACTTCATATCCATGTTTTACCTTCTTTTGTGTAATTGGGATGTAAAAAATTAGAGAAAGGAATTTTTAAAAAATGTACAGGAAACTAGTGAGTGAAAATATGACATATGTTCTTATCACATCAAGACATTTGGGATTACAGGTGGTAACACTGAAAAAATGACTTATCACCTTTTTTCACACAACTGTTGCAGCATCCCATGGTCATGTGTTCAAAATTCAGACTTGGCAACTGGCTCATGTTTATGACCACAATGGAGTTTCCCCCCATTTTAGGATCACTCCTGCCACAGTTCTTAAGCAAATCACTGCAATTGTTAAGATTGCTAAATGAATCTGGAGTCCCCATTGAACTTGATTGTGAGAAGATCAAAAAAGGAGATCACATGACCCTGGGACACTGCCATAAATATGAGCCAGTTGACAAGCATCTGGATTTTGATCATGTGACCATGGGGATGTTGCAATGGTCATGGGAAAATCAGACATAAGTCACTTTTCAGTACTATTGTAACTTTGAATGGTTATTAAATGGATGTTGTAAGTTGAGAACTACCTGTAAAAAAATCACTTGGTCAATGAAGGTAAAGCTGGCAATCATTTGGAAGTTCTCCAGATTCTAAACAAAAGAAACAGGGATGTTTCATTTCTTTAAGTAAATTACTGGGGCATCCAGACAATCCATTATAGCAAGAGAAAGAAAAAGACAAATCTAATCTTTCTTATCAAAATTTGGGCAAGATTAAATGGCCAGTCAGAAGCCAAGAAGCTAATACCACAATCAAATACAGACACAAAGACAGTTGATTTACACAATCAATATATTCCCTTTCCTATCAGGTTTGCTGTCTTCTATTGTCAAATGTCCATTACCCTCTGCCTGAATAAGTTCTTGCATGAATAAATAGAATACAGTATTATTATGAAATCAGAAAGCACTGTGAATTGTTTTGCTCAGGACCAGAATGACCCATGAGGCAATGAGGAGGATTGGGACTGCCTGATTGAAATTGTATTTTGCAGCCTGCTGTTCAACTCTAGACAAAAGAGTGTTTTTTGCTGAGAAGTAGAAAATTTGAGAATTAGAAGGGTATGATTGGGTGTTCATTTTCTACAGGATATTAAAATTAATGTAGATTTTAAGAATCATTATATTAGAAGGCTTATATTAATTATATGGAACAGATATAATCCAACTCTGTCCAAAAATGCTTTTACAGGCGTAATACAAATAGCATTTCACAGGAAAGAAACAATAGGTAAAAAGCATTGTTATATAAAAGAACATGAAGAATATAAGATGAAATCAAAGGTCCAATTAGCTGCAGGGAGATTTAGTTTTCAATAGTTTTCATATGTACAGTTAAGAGAAAGATTTAAGATAGATAACAGGACATTAGGAATTGAACAGAAAAAGATGTTGAAGTTGAATTATGTACAAATGATGAATATGTAATTTTTGAAAGAATAAACTTATATAAAATTTGAAAAAGAACAAGGAAAAGACTTGTGCAAAAAATGGGCTAAGAACTTTGCACACAACATAGTGATGGACAATGGGAAAATATATGGCCAAAAGGATTGAAATTAACATTGTTGTTAACTTCAAAAATAACTTGTCATAAAATAATGTACCATTGACATATGATACCAGAAACAATATCTATACTGTATAAAGATACCTCAAATTTATGAAGATTATGTTGTCATGGTGGACTTATAAAAAAGCTAGACATCTCTGAACTATAGACTATTATATCTATAAAAATGGAAAAATTCTGAAATACACACACAGAAGAATGGTTGGTGAAGATGATAGAACTAGCAGAGATGGTAAAATTAACTTGTTTGATTTGAGAAAGATCAACTAGATTTATCAGTGACTGGAAACCATTTGTTGACTTTTTGCTTTTTTTTTGCAATTTATGGGTTTGAAGATTAGAAATGATTTGTGAAAAAAGGAAATTATTATGTAATCTCAGAGGCAGACAGTTAAAATATTACCCTAGTGGTTATAAAATATAAAAATAACTTCTGTCAAAAAGATTGGAAGATGCTTCTTAATGTCTTCTTCTGTGCTGTCCCACTCACACACACATACGTACATACATAACTATGGTTTTGTGAGTTTATTAATATTCCCCAGCAAGTCTCTTTACCAAAAACCCAGAATTTCCCCAATTAAGTCCAATCACAAGCATAGAAATGCTAGTCTACAGAACAATGGCTAATGAGTTCACAAGGCATTTGAAATTTTCCCAATCAAAATAAACCCATCAGGCAAAATTAAATCCACAATACAAGAGTGTTCATGAAGCAAGAAAAGTCCAGAGTTAACAAGACACGATCCAAGTCAAGGCATGGTATCAATCCAAAGCAGGGCAAGAATTACAATGACCAGAAAACAGCTGACACTTGGAGAGGTATCTGGGGAAGCATCCAGGGGAATCATCATACTCCTCTCCCCTTCTGTCTCCCCTCCCCTTTTTTCCTTATTTTATTACTTACTTATTCACTATTTGCCTTATATTCTTTCTTTCTTTCTAATATTTATATTGTTTTTATCTTGCTAAAATTTCTTCAGTACAAATTATATTTTTTTAAAAAAGAACAAGACCCACAATTCAGAAGTGAATTTACAAACAAAAAGATAGCACAGGACAAGAGAAAGCAAAAGCTCATAAAACAATCCTGAATATTTTGAGCTTTAAAATGCACTCTTAAATGTCAACACTAAAAGCTACAAGAACAGAGTGCTTACTCTTGGAATCAAATGCTTATTAGGCTTTTTCTTGGTGCTAGTCCTTTCTAGATTGTCATACAGTTTCTAAATTGTTCTGAACTGTTGATGGCAAACTATTATCTATTCAGTTGCCTTCACTATCCATGACCATAAAATCATGTTGATGCCCAACTAATCAGAATTCCATACTGCTCAGTTCATCTGATATATGAACCTGCCCCTCTGAGCCATTATGCAGTTACAATCAGGTAATCAGTGAAGTATACTTCGATGATGCCCAAACAAATATTTGAACATCTCTGTAGTATAAAAGTGTTCACTATCTGTCATTGTTCTGACCTGTGCACCATTCTGACTACAGGCAGCGCTGTATGTTCAAGCTTTAAATGGTTTCATACATAAAAGTACTATTGGGCTTATAGTGTGCTCAATTTGTTGATGATTTGCTGTCTGTTGGTTTATGTCAGTGGTTCCCAAACTTTTTCAGTCCACCACCCCCTTGGTGCTACAAACTCATCCTCAGTGCCTTCCACCCAGGGGTGCTATTCAAATTTCTTAACAACTGGTTCTGTGGGCATGGCCTAATTTGTGGGTGTGGCTTGGTGGTCATGTGACTGGATGGGCGTGGCTTGCTGATTGTGCATGGCTTCATGGTCACATGACCAGATGGGCATGGTTTGGTGGTAATGTGACTGGGTGGGTGTGGCCAGGTGACCATGTGACTGGAAAACCAAATATAAGTGGTCCTCGCTTAATGCCCGGTTGCTTAGTAAGTGATCTAATTTATGATTGACCTCCCGAGAGCTACTTGACCTGTTTTTGGAGTTTTGACAGCCATGCACACACACTCCCTTCTAACCCTGCTTGAGCAGGTGGTCGGATTAGACATCTCATTCACTTTCTCCTTCTTTCTTTCTTTCTTTCTTTCTTTCTTTCTTTCTTTCTTTCTTTCTTTCTTTCTCATTCCCTCTCTTTCTTTCTCTCTTCTCTCTCTCTCTTTCCCTCTCTCTCTTTCTTTCTGCCCCTTCTTCTATCACCCCTCTTTGTCTGTCCCTTTTCTTCCTTCTCTTCCTTTCTCTCCCCCTTTTTCTTTCTTTACTTTCTTGTCTGTTCCTTCTCTCTTTCTCTCTTTCCCTCTCTTTCTTTCCCTCTCTTTCTTTCCCTCTCTTTCTTTCCCTCTCTTTTTTTTTTCTTTCTCTTTCTATCTCTTTCTCTCATTCTCTCTCTCTCTTTCTTTCTCTTTCTATCCCTTCCTTAACATATCTACCTATTTTCTGCCCAGGCAGTCGTGGTCAAATCTGTCAAAGGCCTGGACTAATTCTGCATCACCACGTTTCCCCTTTCAGAGGCCCCGGCCTTCAATCTCCCCGTTTCCTCTTCACGACTGCCTCTTTTGTCGTCCCATGGCCATGACTTTACCTTCCTCCCACAGCTGGCTGCCAGGGAAGGCAAGCCAGGGCTGAGCCATTGTTGTCACTGGGCTCCCTGCCAGCCCACTTCACCTTTGTCACAAATGCCTGCAGCCACCGCATGTTTTATTCGGTGCAGCTGGACTGCAGCTGCACCAAAAAAACACACAGCGGCTGGAGGTTTTTTGTAGCAAAAATTACCGTTATCAGGATTTGTAAGTTTCCCTACTATCCTGCCACAAGCAAAGTAAATGAGTAAGCTGATAGGAAATTGTAAATCAAAGTCATATGAGGTTTTCACTTAACAACCTGTGATGATTCACTTAATAATGTAACTAGGGACTGATGTAAGTGGGGTCACTAAGCAGTGGGTGATATGATGTTATGATTTAAGACTGCATCATGTTCTTTCAATGCACTACTGTCACCAAGAAAGACTATCAATACAGTGAAAAAATAATAATCCTTGCCTGAAAAACTGGTAATCATGATAGAAAGTGTTTACACACTAATTTGTACTTTTCGAAGACTGGATATAAACTGTGGTGTGGATATGATAACTAATCATAGTTGACTCACCCATATTATACATCTATCTCCTGTTTTTATTCCACATTACAACATCCAAAATCATCTAGAATCTCTAGAATACTTGTATGAAGTATCTCAAAGGAGATTCTGTTAAAATTTTAATTGTATAACAAGATAGAAACTAAACTGCTTAGGATTATTTAAGTCCATAAATAGTTGCCAAAGCACTGTATTATTAAAAAGGATTTTTGACCAGGGATTTTGAGTATTTCATAATATACCAGCTAATGAAAGGTTTCATTCTGAATTGTATAGGAAATATAAACAACAGAGTTTTATGACATTTTGGCATAGGATTTTGTAGATAATAACAACTATTCATTATAATCAAAGTAAGGTGGTTGCAAAATTATTTTTGTTTATATTCACATACTATTGTCATTGTAGTGAACAAACACAATTATCCATCTGGGAAATAGGATCTATTGTGGATGATGATGTCTATGATTATCCTAAATTAGACATTTCGGATCATTCATTTTAATAAATATCTAAAACAAATAGATAAAAAGGTTGATTCTGCAGAGGTCGCCAATGTATTCATTATCATTAACTTCAAGAAGGAAAAGATACTGTGTTCTATTCATTTAAATGTATAAATTCAACTCTCTTGTTTGCAAGGTTATAGCCCAGAAACATGGATATAAATGTGTAGCGGTGTACATCTTTATGCTCCATTTATAGCAGCTTTTAAAAATAGTAACTAAATCAGAATGAGTTAATTACCAATAAACCTTCTATCATAGGAATATAGGAAAAACCTTTGGCTCCTTCATTCTGTATTCAGGACTTTGTTTGGGCATAAAGGGCAACAATAAGAATAGAGAATAACAGACGACAATGTTTTACAATAAATTTGGCAATGAAGAAAAAGGTTATGGTCATGAAGAAAAAGGTTAGCAACTAAAAGTAACCATTCATGGGATAAGGTATTTCTAAAATATAGTTACAATATACTTAACGCTTTAATGTATAAGCTTTAGCTTTTAGTGTAACAATCATTTTTAAAAGGTCAAAGTTTATTAATGTAACATTTTCCTCAAACAGTCTCCCTGTTATCTACATTATGATATTTTTGAGATATACAGTTGGTGGGAGAATAAAAGGAGGAGGGTACACAAAATTAACTCTCAGTGTTCAACTGAAACTCACCAAGAGAAAATAATTTACCAAGTTTACCATTATGTGGTCAGGCGTGGATGGTTATTCTAGAAAAACAGAAGAAGGGGAAGAGGGATCCACAATCTGAGCAGTTGTTCTACATTCATCACAATCCATATGTCAAAGAATCTTGGGGAAAACTTCATAGGATAGCGTGCCAAAATAAAGCAAAATAAATCCATATATAGATATGCATCAATATTTCATACAAGTTGACCTGATGAGAAATGCCACCTGTAACAATCACACACTTTGGATAACTAAAAACAACAGGGCACAGATATGTATACCTTGAAATTGATTTTGCAGATTTTATATAATGCTAGAAATGAATATTATCTTTTTTTAAAAAAAAATACAAATAAAACATTGGGCTCACTTGTAGGAGAAGCGCAGCATTTACAATTTAATCCATGGCAATACTGAAGCCAGAATCTCTCAGACAATGTAGTGCAGCTGGTTGAGATAGCAAAATGTCCTTGGCTGGCTCATAGTGAACTCTTAATACAGAAAATTGCCTATTTCCAAATACGGGATGAAGGAGGACAACCCAGACAACTGCAAGTGGAACAGCTGTGCAATTCTGCTTACACAGCCAGAAACAGAACACAAACTTTAATGCTATCTTAACTATACAGATGAGGTCTTATTTGGTTGAAAAATTGCTAGTCATTATTTTTCTTTAAGGACATTTTGTATAACTACTTATACACTGAATCTATAAAGTAAATCCCAATAAATCTTGCTGTAGCAGGGAAAATGGTTAAGTATATGTTTGTTTTGTTTTGCAGGAGCTACAAGCTATTTCTGCCATATGACAATTGACACTTACCATTATAATACATCTTCAAAATGATATAATTACAAATAAGCTTTTTGAAGATGTGACAGTGTCCAAAAATTAGTGGAAAGTTTTTATTTCAGAAATCATGCGTATGACTTTTCTTAGAACAATTTTTTAATGTACTAGATCACTACTCATAAGTTCCATTTCCCATTTTAAAAATAACAAGAAATTAATTTAAAATCATATCCATATTTCTACAATCAAATTAAGAACAGAAATACTTTTGAAATAAAATATATTCAATGAAAATAGGTAAGAATTTTCCACCCAATTTTAAAGATAAATTTTAGGGTTTAAATTCTACTCATTGGATCATTATTTTCAGTGAAGGAACATTTTTTAAAATTTTGTTTTGACCTTCAAGCTTAATCAATATATTTGCAAGAAATAACTACTTTCTTTAACTCTGCGATTGTAATTATGTTAACAGGAGACTGAATGCTTTTCCTTCTACTTGCTCTGAACTTGCTGTTGTTCTTCCAACTGAAGAAGCACTTTGAAAAAAAGTTACAAGAACAAGGAGAGAATTTCCTTTGGACTGGCAATATACCACAAAACAATTTTATTACAACAGGTTTTTAAAATACAAGAAAGCTGGAAATATATGAAATTACTCTTAGCATTAAGATCTCATGTACTAAGGCCAAACTCTGAATATTTTATTAATTCATAAATCTCAGCATAAAATGAGTTAACCAAATATACTATGCCTATTAAAGTCCTGGCTTATCCAAATATATTTCAACAAGCAAAGAAGCAAACCAACCGATAAAGGCTATTCATATTAATCGTTTGAAAGTATCGAGCCAAATGATTATATGTCTTTTGTTTATTGGGTAAATCTGGCTAAATAAGACACATCTAACAAGGGTACATTCATTTTTAAACTTTTAAGTTATATTGCTTAGTAAAAAGGTTAAAGTGATATATGTTCATTCATTATTCTATATCAATTAGATATTTTAATTTAATTATATTTGACTCTAAGATAACAAAGACAGTGTGGTTTGACTTTTGCACAAAAAATGGCAGGTAAAAATAAATGAAGGAAATAAGTATTCATTGAATATTCTGGGGTCCTCTCTCCTCTTGTGAAACCACAAATGGATTAGCAGATTTTACTTTCACATTATATCTACTGCAGCTTAGCATAATGTAGTTAATGTTCAGTATAATTCATTAAAATAAGCTGGTTTTATAAACAATAATTTGGAACAAATTACAGATTTTTTGTGATTACCTGATATGACAAATTTGAATTAAAGCCAAAGCTTTAGTTCAATAGTTTCTGAACTCTACTTTAGGATTATATTATAAGATAGAGGAGGATATAAGTCTGAAGTACATTGTGGTCAGAGATGGTATTCAGCAGGCTCTGACCAGTTCTGGAGAACCAGTAGCAGAAATTTTGAGTAGTTCAGAGAACCAGGAAATACCTCCTCTGACTGGACCTGCCCCATCTATTCTCTGCCTCCCAAGTCCTAGCTGATCGGCTGGTTCTTCTTTTGTTGCCCTGCACAGGAGAACGGAGCTGGAAAGCAGGTTAGTGGGGTGGGGAGGGAATGGGGATTTTACAGTATCCTTTCCCTGCCACGCCCACCAAGCCACACCACACCCACCAAGCCAAGCCCACAGAACCTGTAGTAAAAATTTTTGAATCCCACCACTGATTGTGGTTCATTTTTGTAAACCTGAAGTAAGAAGCTTATATATTAGACCAACAGTTTCGGAATTATTCCAATAGGCATATATAAAATGTGTAGAAATGTTAAAAATGAATATATAAAATGGCTCATCTTTGATTCCAGTTTTAAAGTAAGATAATTCTTGGAGCCTTACTTAGTAACGTTCTTTTTAAAATACTGAATAAACCCTATTAAACAACTTTCTTACGATTCTTGAGTAAGGCAGCAGATGAAGAAGGTAGTCTACTACAGTTTATCACAGAAGAGACAAAGAACTTTATGTAATTTTATGCAAAATGATACAAAAAAAAAAAAACCAAAGGCAGTAAAGTGCCTTTAAAATAAAGTGCTTGCTTGTTCTTTGCTGACTTTTATAGGCTACAATCCCATCCAAACAGTATCAAAAGGTCAATTTTGGAAACCAAATAGCAGGTGCTTGCAATTTCCCCAGAACAAATCAAAAAGAGAAAAAGGATGATCACTGAAAAGGTCACTGTGTATTTGGATCCAAGGAACATTTTAGCAAACTGCATGTTGCTTCTCAAAGAACAAAATATGAATCTTCCCCTATCACTCTAGCTTCATGTTTTGCTTCTAGTGTAAGATTCCATAAAGAGCATGAGGAATTATATTTATCTATAATACCTGAAAAAATAAATTCCTTATCTATGTTTAACGCAAAGCAAGAAGCTATTACTGTAACCTAGCTGATTAATAAGATATCCATAGACACAAAGTTTGTACAATACATATTTTGTCTATCTTCCAGGTCCTTTCCCCATTGTTTCTCACATTTGAAAAGGGTTTTGTTTTTGGAGTTAAGGAATATATTTTTGGATTTTGGATATATTTTTAAAGGAAGTTTGAACTAAATCTGACATGTTTAAAGTAAAGCAACAAATAAAGCTTCATTTTTATTTCTAAATTGTCCTCTGAGCCCATATGCACTCTATAGGTGTAAATGGGGAAAAATCATGGTGGATTGTGGTAGTTCAGTGTTTTTTTAATGATGCCCATTTCTCCAAGGTAATCTCTGAATTTGCAAGAAATATTTGGAGTAAAATATTAGTATGGCACAATCTCATTAACTTGCTTTCTAGGAGGCTGGTATTTTGAGCCTAAATACACATATCCAAATCTTATGCACAGGCAAAGTTCCTTTTTCTAGTAGCCATTTTCTTTTATTTTAAAATGTCATAAGCGCCCCTTACACATGAGGCATTTGCATAATACCTCTAAAGGAATGAAGTAAAACATGAGGTTATCCAAACAAGTAAGACTGCAATCCAATATCAAAGAACTGTCAGTTCTCTTTAGGGAGATTATTCATTATATTCAGGAATTATTTTGCATTCATGTGTATGCAAATTGTCAGCATTGTATATGCTTAAAGATCCTCTTCAACCATTTAACCAAATGTACAGAAAGCTTCATACTAATTAGAAAATGGAAACTGCATCCTTGTTCCAAGTTTTTCTCTCTATTGTTTCCATGCATTCAGAAAGACATCTGAAGATTTATATTTATGTATGCATCAATAATGCAAATAAAAGCAGAATAAGCACAGCAGCACTCCATGTAATAGCCATATTTTCACAAATATATTCTAGTTATTAAGAATTTGGGTTGGTTTCAGATGATTTTGGAGATACAGAAGTTGTATTCTAATTATCTCTGGTTATTTTATTTTTAGGCAAAACTGACAGAAATATCAGGACTGGATTTGCTATGATTTCTTCTAAAACAATCAAATAATTTATAATAAACTGCCAAAGTTAGACCTGTGTTATGATGCTTAAAAATAGAATTAACTCTATTGGGAGAAGGAAACAAAATGTATATTATTTCTTATGTAGACACGGTAATCTCCTGATACTGCCTTCTTCTTCGGATCAAAGAACTACTGCAATTGTTTTGTTTTGTTTGTTATTATGACTCGGGAGTCTTGATCATGAATCTCTTGAGTCACAATTAGTTATGCCCTAAATTTTAGGAATTATTAAGGCATATAATTAGCACAGGAAAAAATGATTATTGATTGTGTACATATAATTTGACTGAAGATTCTTGTTAAAACACTGTGATACTATATGTATTATTTCCTGTAGAAACATTCCTATAGAATGATTTCTGTACAACTACAATCAATATTCAGCACAGAATCCAATTCCCTGCTCTGCTTTATTTTCACTTAACTGTAGTGCTAAATGAGATCTAATCTAGTTACCTTTTTTTGTCTTCATTTTAGCAATTTAGGAATTCATGCTGAGCATTTATGTACCCAGTTATATTAATCATGCTACAAATTCCTCAAGAGGTACTACATTTGCCAATAGTCCCACCAGATTTATCTCTTCTTCTTAACCAAGAGCATTTTAAAACAATTAAAAATCTATTCACCACCAAGTGTAGTAATTTTGCTATTATCCCATGAAATTTTATATTTGTAGCAAAAGGAATGAAAAAGTTGGTTATATGTAAAAGTTTATGTGGGTATATTGTTATGTACATTTCAGGGAAGGGTAAAAAGCTTTTGAATTCTGGAACTTCCATCATAAAATGATGTGGTCATTAAGTGAATCAACCATGTCAGATTTTATGACATTTTTGCCATGGTCATTAAGTGAATCACAGATAATTGAGCAAATTGGACTCTCCCTATTTATTTGGAAGTCAGCTGGGAAAATCACAAATGGCAATCATGGAACATTACAACCATTGTTTAATACATGCCAGTTGCCAAGAACCCAAATTGAAATCCCATGATTGCTAGAACACTGCAAAGGTCATAACTGTGATGACTGGTTGCAAACTACTTTTTCAGTGCTGTTGTAATTATAAATACTTGCTAAATGAATGGTTGTGAGTTGATGAATACCTGTATTGCTGCACATTATGGTCCAGAGTTTAGTTACATGCAATTGTATATGTAGGAAAATGTTAAAATATTGGTGTGAAGACCATTCTGGATTAAAACTGCTACAAAACTGCTTTTGAAATGTCTAAATTTCGATTGCACATGGTGTCAGGTAATACATAAAATAAATAATTTTAGAAAGAATGCAAGTCTAAATTTGTACACTTAGAAACTGTGCTCTTTATTTACCCTATAGCAAGGAAATCTTATTATTATAGAAATGACATGGACATTATTGTAAAAATGACATGGCATGATTAGAAAAATATATCTATGGTATAAATATACTTTTCTGCTGCAAATATCTTTAAAGTTATTAAAAAAAACAATGTATACTATCTTGTACAACAACCATTCCTGCCAGATATTGTTAGGTTAGATCCCCTCCCCCACTTTTCATTATTTTATAAATAACTCAGTGTGAACATACATAATAGTCTTACCTCATCCTGTTTTTCTCACAACACTCCTATGAGGTGAGTTGGATTGAGAGAGAGTGACTGGCCCAAAGTCACCCCGCCAGCTTTTATGCCTAAAATGGAACTCACAGACTCCTGGTCTAGCCTGGAACCTTAACCACTGGATCAAACTGATTCTCAAAGCAATTATTATCATTGACCACAACTATGTGATGATATCCCCCATCCTTTTCAAAAGAGCACTTCTCATTAAAGGGTGGAACTTATATCATATGGTTGTGCCTGTCATAAACTCCACATTTATTAGTGAACACATCTGCAATTTGAGGTGAAAAATTGTTCTTTAGAAAAAATAATTTGCTTCTTTGCAATCACAAAAGTCTGCTGCATAGATTTGATTTGAATATGTGAAAAATACTTATGGATCTAGAAATTACCTTATTTATACAACTGACAAATGGAAATAGCGATATATATTTATTACCTGAAAATTAGCACTCATGCAACAGTGGGACATATAAGAAGAAATCTGTGATGTTCAATTATTTGCTAAGTAATTGTTTCCTATGTCTTAAAGTAATTCCAATGAAATACATTTAAAAAGGCAGATATCGAATATGGCACACTTATAGATCCCAGAACAAACATCAACAATATTCTCTGTCTGACTTTTCCCAAAGAAGAAAATAAAACACTGATTTAGTTTACTGCATTCATTTTAAAAATAATAAAAATATCCATTCAGGATAAAGGATGGGAAAGGGAAATTAGAACTCTGATAGCCTACCACAGTTTAAGCAGGACAAATAACTTATGAAAACAGAAATAAAAACAGGAAAAAATGGCTGAATCCATTTACTTGCTACGTGACAAATTATCATTCCTCATAGCAACATGATCTAAGAGAACATGGAATGGATAAGGGAATTTTGTTGTTTTTTTAATTTTCTCTCCTACAGCAGCTTCTTTACCTTCTCTAAATTTGTTATAGTGAAAATAATGAAGTCTTTTGGTCATGAGAAATTAGAAGTTAGCAAAAAATTAATAAAACATGCCCTGCCCTTTTGAGATAGCTCTAATAGAAAGGGTTCTGACTAAAATCCCATTCAAAGAACGATGCCAGTCTCTGAAACAAACTCTAGATTCAATCTCATGTCATTTTTTTTTTACTCAATCTTCAAAATGCAGCCATAGACTCAAGATGAATGGACAAAACTACAAATGCCACAGTGGAACAACTACCATGTTTCTCTAACAATACAGCCTCCACCAATAGGAAGGCCCAGCATGATTTCTAGGCATGTGGTGAAATTAAGCCCCGCCCCCCAAATTTAGGCCTATTTAAACCATGCGTTTCCCTGCCACTTCTCACATCGTTAGAACTACATGGGATAAAGAGAAATGGGGGGGAGGGGGGGTATGGGGAGAAAACTTGCCTTTAGGAGTGCCCTGCAGGTAGCTATGATAGAATACCCTGGTAGCCAATAGAAGCTCCCCAAAGGCAGAGTCCCCAGCTGCTTCAGGGTGTGGCGTGGCTACCCGTGTCCCCTCACCTTTAGGCAGTCTCGGGCAATGGAAGCTTCCCAAGTGCAGTCACCAGCCACTTTGATCAGCTGGTAGAAGCAGCCTCGCAGAGAGGGAAGTGTGTGTGTGTGTTTACCCCAAGGCCACTTCTACCAGCTGATCGAAGTGGCTGGTGACTGCACTTGGGGAGCTTCCATTGCCCAAAAGAGAGTGCCTAAAGGTGAAGGGACATGGGCAGCCATGCCATGCCCTGAAGCAGCTGGAGACTCTGCCTTCAAGGGAGTTTTTTTCTTCCGGTAGAAGCGGCCTTGCGGCAAGGGGAGTGTGTGTGTGTGCTCGCCCTGAGGCTGCTTCGACCGGCTGATCGAAGTGGCTGTTGGCCATATTTGAGAAGCTTCCATCACCCAAAAGAGACTATCTAAAGGCAAGGGACATGGGCAGCCACGCCACGCCCTGAAGCAGCTGGACTCTGCCTTTGGGGAGCTTTCGTCGGCCAATAGAAGCAGCCTTGCGGCGAGGTATGTGCATATGGGCCATTCTAGGTGGGGGAAGAAATTAAGTCACCCCCCAAAAGACGGCCTAGCCATTTTTTCAGGGGTCAAAAAAAAAATAAGGCCCGGCCTTATTTTGTGAGAAACATGGTAATGACGTTCAAAACCTCAGCAGCTGTGTGCATGGATTACATTATCACATTTGATAAATTAATTAAAAGTTGTAAATTGATTAAAAATGGTAAACTGATTAAAATTCAGAATTGATCATAAATGTGCTGCCATGAATATTCTTATATGCTTAATTTCTAAATGTGAGCTTTGATGCATTCTTCTTCCTCTTTGCTGCCTTTCATTCAACTTCTACATATCATCCAGTCAATGCATTTGGAAGAATCTTTTGTTTTTCTTCTGTGTACCTATGCTCCAATGATACCTGAACCCTCGTCATGATGCATGGAATAATGGAATTGAAATAAATATATAGAAGATACCACAGTTGCCTATCTACATTCAATTGGAACAGATAACAGCTCACTGGACTTTCAAAAACCTAGTGTTTCCTCATGGATAGACAAATGACAATGCCAGAGATTAGTCTTGCAAAGCTCATACTATACTATAGTGTGATAACTACACTTTACTATTGTAACTATTCTATCTATTCCTTGAGTATATTATACAGAACAAACCATATGGTCTATTTTGCAAAATTCAGAGCACCTGGAAGATTACTGATGTAAATAGAGTGCTGGACTGATTAACAAGGAAATATTTTTTTCCCCACACATTCAGTGTTACTGGCATTAGTATCTCACTTGCTATTGGTAATTGCTGCTCTTTATCAGCAACTTCTATCTTGTTAGCTTGTTTGTGAAAAGACTTTGGATTAGGACTTCCAGTTTGCAGGGCTTCGGCGGCAGGCAGGAATCTGCGATCATGCGTGGTTTCTGCCTGGGCTCGGCGCTGGAGCGTCCCGAGCCAGTCTAGATTCGGAGCTAAGCCACACCGTAGAGGTGGCAAAGAGGGGGGAGATCCCAGCAGGGTCAAGGAAAGCTGCATCTTTCCTCCCCAGCTGGCTAAACTCCCTTTCCCATAGGCGGAGCGGCAGTCAGAAATGTACGCCTCAAAGAAGCACTCATCTGGAAAAGAAAGTGCAGGAGGAAGTTAAGAAGTGAAAGTTTTTGGCTGACCGGGATAAGAAGCAACAACCAAGGTATCCTGGAATTTAAATTTTAAAAAAGATACATCGCTCCCAAAGAAGCGAATGAAAGTGAAAGGGGAAAGTTTTTTTTCTTTCACTCTCCTTCCTTATGTTGACAGCGAACAGAGATGAATGAGAAATCGGAAAAACATGCTTTGGTATCAAGAGGTAATTAAACTGGATAATTAAATGTCAAGAGGACAATAAGGATTTCTGAATATAAAAAAAACCTTTTTTTTTGCTTTAAGTGGGAAGGGAAAGGAAAAGAATAAGAGTAGGATTTGGAAGGAGGGGACTGCCTGGAATTTAAAAGAATCTGATTAAATTCTAACAAGACTTCTAAAAGATACATCTTAACTGGAACTTTGTAAATAAATAGTAACCCCAGGAAGAGAAAGTGAAAAAAGAAGAAAGTGTTAAAAGAAACAGCTTATGTGTATTTGGATTGCTTGGTGACTTTGGGACTTTTGGAAATTATATTTGAATGACTAAAAACACTTGGGTGGTTGTTTGAAATTTTTTTTACAATGGCATCACTTGTGGATGAACTGAAAATAGAATTTAAAAAATATAAAGAAGAAGAACAAGAAGGGAAGGGCTCTCTTGGCTCTGTTTTTCAATTCTTAGAAATGGCAATTTGTACCTATGAGAAACTACAAGAAACTGCGCAACAAGAAGATTGGGACAAAGAAGAACCCATCTTTGATGAACAAGTAACTTTACTTAGGGAAAAAGGGGGAAAGGGGGGGGAAGAGAATGGAGACTTTAAGACCCCCCAAAAAACAACCAAAAAGGGGAAAAATAAGGTGAAAAGTAGATATAATGTTAGAAAGCATCAGAAAATGGGAACACAGAAGAGGGAAATGGAGGTGGAGGGACAAGGGGGTAAAAAGGGCAGAGAGAAGAAGCAAGGGAGGAAGGAATGGAAGAGAAGTTACAAAGGTGTGGAGCAAGATGTAAAGAAACAGGACTTATTTAGAGATAATGGGTAAAAATTTAACTGAAAAAGTGATTCTGTAAAGGTACATAAGATTGTATTGTTATATTTGTATTAGAAATTATGTTAGAAAATTGGAAACAACATATGATTAAAAAGTGGGATAAAATACTCAGTGTAATTTAGTGAAACTTTTGTGAACAAAATAAATGAAATGTAATAAATGAGAGAATTGAACTAGGAAGGAATGGCAACATTTTAATGATATAATGTTTTAAAATATGACAAGTGGGGGGGAAGTAACTATGGAAAGTTTATAAGTGTTCCCATAGAAGTATGATACTTATTTGAAAAGTAATGTGTAAAATGTTTAAGATTTAAATGAATACTAATATTAACAATAGATTTGAATTGGTATGGATTGTTGTTTTAATTATATTATATATTTATATTTTTTTCTTTTTTTAAAAGATAGTGTGTAACTTTAGAATGTACTAAGCAGAATCCGAATGGAAGTTATGTATTATACTAAGTGTTATAAATTTAGGGGAAAGATATAAAGGCGTCATACTCCAATCAGTGATTCCAGGAGAAATTTTGTTTAATGAGAAAAGATAATAGACAGCTGGAAACAGGACAGACAAAGAATATAAGTATAAAGATCTGAATTAAGATGAAATAAATAAAATAAAAGAAAGAAAGTTAAAAGAGAGGAGAAGCTATATAGAAAATGCAGAATGGTAGCAAGATATGGAATGGTATACAAAATGAACATGAATTTGAATTTGTGTCTGTACGAAGAGATGTAACCTGGGATCAAGCTGCTTTCAAAAAAGATGTTTTATGTTTTGTTTGTTTATGTTTGTTTTTAAAAATCAATAAAAATTTTATTTATAAAAAAGAAAAGACTTTGGATTAGTTGGTTCAGTTAATTGATTCTCAGACTAGAATTAAGGTGTTAAGCTATGCAGTTATATATAGCTTTATTTTGACAAGCAGAAATTGATTTTTAGAACTTTCTAAACTTTTGTCTGAACAAAGACTACAAAGAATTAATAGGCATTGTTGAAATAGCTGCAAAATTCATTTTATGGATCTTTGTTGCAAAATCCATGTGAATATATCATTCTGATGCATTATTGTATTTGAATTTTTATGGTATTCTTAACAATCTTGAATACCCTGCTTCAATTTAGAGAGAGAATGTGAATCAAAGAAGCATTTTCTTTAAATTACAAACCGTTTCTGGGTTCTATGAATAATAAAGAATGGAAAAACAATCCATCTCAAATATTTTCAAATTTACCTATGAATTATATCGAACATAACATTGGTCTTCATTACTTTATTGAATTACTGTAAGACCTTTTTCATTTGAATTCTGCAAAATATGTGATTGAATATAATTTTCTTTAAAAAAACTTTTTAAAGAAAAGAACATGTTCTCTCTTGTATTTTATACAAATCTACACTATAGATAGAAGTGAATAGTATTATACCCTATTCTTTCCATAATCTTAGGAAAGCTGCATATTAGAAAATATATACTTTTCGCATCAAAAAATCATAAACATTGGAAATTATGAACACATATATAAAAAAATGAAACTAATGTAGAAAAGAATATTTACATATGTCAAACCAAACTTTGAACACATATTTGCATTGTTTGACCTAGACATAAGCAGCTATCTCATTTCTTTATTGTGGATTGTATGCCAATCTTTTTAGCAGACAAGTATTTGGGAGCTCAATGGTCACATTTTATCCCCTTTCATACAGTAGTAAGTAGCAGTAGATTATAAAAAAATGAGTAAGGTAATCTATTAAATTACACTCTTTTTTCTAGACAATGATTTATTGTTATTCTCATGACGTATCACGTGAACCTGGTTCCAAATTATCTTCTGTGTGCAATTCATAACATATCATAAGATCTAATTTTATAGAGATCACTAGTTTCCCATGGTTTATATTTTCCTTTAAAATCATCTGGCAGAGATTAATCTCTCCTGGTTCTCTTCTTCCATCCTTCTCATTCAAAATGTGATGATAGGAATCTACTATTTGACATCTCACTCACAATATATACAGTGGTGGGATTCAAATATTTTTACTGCTGGTTCTGTGGGCATGGCTTGGAGGGCGTGGCAGGGGAAGGATACTCTAAAATATCCAGTCAGAGGTGGTATTTGCTGGTTTCTGAACTACTCAACATTTCCACTACCAGTTCTCCAGAATGAGTCAGAACCTGATGAATACTACCTCTGGATCTAAGATGTCTCACAGAGTTCAACCTTGTCCCCTATGCTGGAGATTTGACTGAAGAGGACTACTCCAGAATACTCCAGAATTAAGATCTCAGTTGAAGAATGATCCATGACCTTCAGTTATAAATGGATTTGCAGATAGTATACCAACTATGATTCTTTCTGAACTTGTTGGATAGGTTAAAAGGGTTGTATGACTTGCTACAACTATCTTTACTGTAATGTGGTCAAAGTAAAATTATGCTTGAAAAATGTCCAGAAATTAGAATTGATACAAAAATGCAGCAGTCAAACTGCTTCCTAGCACACAAAAAAATGTGCTGAAAAAGCTACAGTGATTGGCAATTGCCTACTGCTCTAGGTATTCTATAAGGATTAATTTTTAAACCACTAATTGTCTTAGGAATTCTTTTTCCTCTACAAATCTGCTTAGATGAGCAGGAGAGGTTCTTCTGCCTCTTCCACCTCTACAAACTCAGCTATCTAATATGTAAGAGAGACGCTATCCTGGGTGATTCTGATTCCAGAATCTTATCCCTAGGGAAGTTAATTTGGGCTCCTTTTCTCACCAACTTTATATTACTGCCTTGTTTTCTATTTTGTTATAAACCACACAGAGTGCTTAAATAAGCAAAATGTCAAGGTATACATTTGTGGAGTTCACTTATTTCTTTTTCAAGAAAAGATTGGACAAACATTTGTTTTGTTCTCCGAGCTTGGTTCTTCAGCAGCCAATAAGCCAGATAAGCAGAAGATTAGAAAGGAGAAATCTTTACCCTTACCATTACATATCATCATCACCTTCACCCTCAACAAAAAAAAATCCCTAATCAAAGAACTACCAAGGAGAAAACCACACTCCCACTAGCACTATTAGGGCAAACTACTTTATATGAAAAAGGAGGAAACAACTCACTGTCTCGGATGATATTACTTGGGTGGGTAATGAAATATCTGCAAGCAAACAAACAAACAAACAAACAAGCTCAGAGAATATTAAAGACTCTAGAATTCAACTCTGAGTCACACATATTTTCATCTACCGTAAGAAAAAAACATTAAAAGCATAAATAATGGTATGATGTGCAATGCTTCCATGTATTCGTGTGAAGTGTTAATACCATTTTATAATGCCTTGGTAAGACCACACTTGGAATACTGCATCCAGTTTTGGTTGTCATGATATATATATATATATATGATATATATATATATATATAAAAAACTATTAAGACTCTAGAAAGAGTGCAGAGAAGAGCAATAACGATGACTAGGGGACTGTAGGCTAAAACATATAAAGAACGGTTGCTGGAATTGGGAATGTCTAATTTAATAAACAGAAGGAATAGGAGGTGACATGATAACAGTGTTCCAATATCTCAGGGATTGCCATAAAGAAGCAGGATAAACTATTCTCCAAAGCACCTGAAGGCAGAATCAAGGAGAGAAGCAACCTAACTAAGGAGAAATTTCCTGACAATTAGAGTCATTAATCTGTGGAACAACTTGTCTCCGGAAGCTGAGAATGCTTCAACACTGGAGGTTTTGAAGAAGAGATTGGACAACTATTTGTCTGAAATGGTATCAGTTTCCTACTTGAGCAGGGGATTGGACTAGAACGCTTCCAAAGTACCTTCCAATTTCTATTCTATTCTATTCTATTCTATTCTATTCTATTCTATTCCTGTTGAATTTCATATTTGTTTGTTCCTCTTTTACAGGTTTGTAGCTTTGTGTATACTTTGTGAACACTTATTGTACAGAAGCAAGGGACACATTGTGACATGCTGCAATCTTTATAAAATATATGGAATCTTGCCAACTGAAAAATAGAATAGAAGAATAGAAATCTGTAGAATAGAAATCCTTTAACTAAAGGATTGCCTTTATATTTTACTTTAAGCAAAATTTATGAACTCAAAATCAGAGGAAAACGTCTCCTTGAAGTCCTTTCATAAAGTAAACATTATGAAATTTAAAAGGATAAATATTTTTGGGGCATCAAATACACTTGACTATTTAACCAGTGTACATATTTCTTTATTATTACATCAATTAGATTCAATCTTTCTTGTTTGCATTAAGTGACAGCTACAATGATCAACCATGTGAATATAGAATAAGTAGCACTATAATGCCCTACATTAGGCTTTGATGTTTTCAACCATTTTCCAATGAATATTTTGTGTGACACTATATATTTGGAATCTATATAATAATAATTGGAAATCGTCGCAATTTTATCACAAAACTAAAAATAAAAAGTGACTGTATTATAGGTCAGAAACAAATACATTGTCTTATTTGTTTTGAGAAAAATAATATAAATTTAAAATTAAAATTACATTTAAATAATATGCCATTGGCTGTTACCCATAGTAATATGATGGCTACATTTTCTAGCAATCTTGTCCTTCAAAACAAAAATCAGTACACACAAGCTTAGCACCAAAGCTGTATTTGCAATAAAACTGAAGTGGGTCACAGTATATAAACAAGCACTATGTTGTAAAAAAGCGGGGGAAGGCAATGCAAAGCAGTAAATTGAAAGGGCTTGGGCAAACAAAAACTTGCAAGTGAAAATGTTACAGCTGTTGCTCTCCTCATTTCACCAACGGGTTTTTCTGGTGGAGAGATTCTCCCATAGGCTAACACTGTTCTATATTAACTAATCAATACATTGAACCGAAATATGTTTTAAACAGGCCAGTCAACCATTAGATAATGCAGCCAGGAGGTAGATCAAGACAGGACTCAGCCTACAATGATTAAACGTCCACAATCACTCTAAGTCCAGCCCCCCTCCTTGAATTCCCATTGACTCTTACCTAGTGCCAATTTAATGCTAATCATTAGTTGACCAGATTCTTATGTATAGGTTTGAACAATAAACCTTCTCAACTTGAACTTAACATCCTGATTCTTTGTGACTGACACCAGGAGACATATTTCCTCATAAGGCCCTGATCTTATGTTTTCACAAATTAGCAGGCTGTGGATTAGGGTTAGGTGATTATGTATTCTGCTTTTTGTTATCAAGATTTAGTTGGTTATCCTTCGCTCAAAGTACTGTCTACATTATGGTTCTTTGGTTTTCTGTTATTACTTCCTTTGGACTTTTTAAAAATTCTAATCTGAAAGCTACTTAAGAGTTATTTTATTTATTGAAACAACATACAAGTTGGAAAATAAAGGAAGTAGGGATCTTTAAGGGAAGGACTTTGGCTTGAAAAGATTTGCCTTTCAGTAACAAGTAAGAGACTATTAGAAAGGCCATTATAGAAGATACTGTTGGGGGAGGGGGGGTAGCATGAAGAAAAATACATAAGAGAAACAAATGTTTTTCTTTATGTCAGCTCAGTCACACAATAAATGTTTTATGACAACCATAGATCTCTGGCAGACTTTGCTAATAGATACTAGTACAGTGCAAATCCTCCAGTGGGTGCTTTCCTTCATGAGGTTTGAATGAAGCATTTCTTTACAGCAACCCTGGGAAGTATCTTAGAACCACCTTTGCTTCTAAGAATGAAGCAATGTTGCTTTGCTTTTTTCTGCTTTTCAGTCTTGACAAATACTATAAAAAGGCTTACTTGGCCTATTCTGCCAACTTTGATCCAAAGCTTTAGTGAGTACTGTAAAATGGCAACCATTTATCTTCTCCTATGCTTATCCTGCTTTGACAAATAGCGCATGAAGACATGCCACTCACCTTCTTTGGCTATTTTTACATTAAATTTTTGTGATAAATTTTGGGGAATTAAACTTGTCATCTCCTCCAGGATTCACTTGCCAGAGCCAGAAAATGCCTCTTCTCATTTTGGCTGGTGGTAGATAGGAGGCAGAAGGAAGGTTTGAATCAATGCACATTTGGTTAAAGGACATCACATCAGGTGCACTGATGATGTTAACTAGTTTGGTAATGAAATGTCTCCAAGAAACAACCAAACTAAGAGGGCACGAAGGATTCCATGGAAATCACAGGTTTTTTTTATTTTAGTTTGAAGAACAAAAATTCATATTCCACAAAAGTAATCTGACTCTTGATAAATCTGTCACAGAACTATGAAATAGTTTTCTGGCCAAACGCTTCCAGATAGAGTGACTTCAGCAATTACAGAGTTCAATAGAGCCAATATTGCACCCCCCACCCTCCTCAGACCAGCATCAATTACCATATGCTGGACAGCTTCAGCAAGTGCTCTTGAAATTCAAGTACTTTGGACAATCCTCCATCATTTTCTGAAGCTGCCCAGCCACAAAATTTTCTGGCTGGAATATGGAAAAAATAATACTAGGCCTAAGTGAGATAACTTACAGATTTCCTGTGACACAGAGATTTGTGACAATAAAGCAACATTATTTTCTTTATCGAAACAAAGCCACAATGTTATTTGCTTGTCAAAACACTGAACATGTAGAAACCCCCCAAAAAGTCATTGTACACAATATATGCTATACCCAGAACAGAAAGCACACATAACATTGTAAGTTAGATATACAAAATACATTGCTTCAAACCTCTTATAGTCAAACTAATCAGCCTGTTAGGAATGGAAGTCACCTAACAGTTGGGTTGGAGATATATAAACCAGGATAGATGTTTAATACTGTCTCTTTAAAGGAATGCTAAAATTGTAATTGGGCGTGGTTCCTCAAATGGCCATAAGATGGAGCCAGAAACCTGGGTTGTTTTGTCCTGTTGTTGATAGTTGCTGGTTGGTCAATGTTCTGAAGTTCACTGTTTCCTGAATATTTCCCTATTGACTGTTGCTGATCGTAGTTCTTCTTGGATTTTATGTAAGTCTGTTACTGAACTGTTTATGCTACTGGAGCTTGATTTTGGATTATCCCTGGATTGAAAACTGACTGCTGTAACCATGTGTGACTTGGACTGTTTGTTGGGCTTTGCTTAACCGTTTACTGGAAGTAAAACCTACATTTTACTATATAGTGTAGCTGTGTGCTGTGTGTGTGTTATTCAACATTACTCTTACTACATCTCCCTGTGTGCACTCATTCTCCTAACAGGGAATTACCTCAGCACTGGTTATGGGCCCAGGACATACCAGCCTCAGATAACTGAGAGTTGGTATGAATGCACAGTACTGTATACAGAGAGCTGTTTACTGTTTAATTGTGGTTTACTGTCCTGGTAAACATGGCACAAGACCTGTCAACAAGTCTATCACTGATAACCCGGTTGGATGGAACAAACTATGTTTCCTGGTCTATGAAGTGCAGTCTACTTTTGCATAGAGAAGGGTTATGGAATGCAGGTCAGGATCCAACGGAAGTAAATGATTAGGATCCAGATAATGAGGATGATGTCAAGAAGTTAGCTGCTTTTAAACAGAACAACGAACGAGCTCTTTGTATAATTGGACTAACACTGAGTGACCAGCAGCTAGTCCATATTCGTGGAGAAGAGTTTGCTGCTAGGTGTTGGGAGAATTTGAAGAAGATTTATGTTTGTGACAGTGTAGGTGCACACATACATCTTACACATAAACTGTTTAGAGCACGTCTTCTGAAAGATGGAGATATGTTAGCTCATTTGAACTTCATGAAAAGAACTTTGCAAGAGCTACATCAAAAGGAACTGATATTTTGAGAGCTGCATCAAGTTTACATCATTCTTTCCTCATTGGATGAAAGTTATAATGATTACGTATCTTCATTGGAAGTCCTGACCAGAGATAAACTGACATTGACTGACATAACCGGAAGGTTGTTAGAAGAAGCAAGAAGACAGCTGGATAGGGACCAACTGAGAAAGAAACAACCACAAGAAGATTTGTCTTCAACTTCCATACTGTTAGAAATGTTTTTCTTGTGGGGGTAGGGGACATATGGCTAAATTGTGTAAGAAGGGAAAATGATAGAATACTGGTAATCACCAGAAGGCTAAGAAGAACGTTAGTTTAGCTATGTCTAGCAATTCAACTATAAACCATGATTTGTGGGTAGTTGACAGTAGAGCATCGCAGTGCATTACAAGAAATAAGAGAGGTTTATAAAGATGTCTACGAGTAAGCAACATGTATGATTGGCAAATGGATGGAAGATGAAAGCGTCTGGTGAAGGTACTGCATATTGTTCATATATAAACAAGCATTTAACTATGTTGTATGTACCTAAACTGAAATTTAATTTGTTATAAGTAAGGGCTTTAGTTAATATTGGTTATGTAGTAACCTTTAGGGGAGATAACTGTATAATAGAGAAAGAGGGTAAAAGTGTTACTGCTACTTTAGAGAATGATTTATATGTGATACATGATGACCAGTTGCAGATGGCTAACTCAGTTTATAAAGCTGTTAAGCCACATGATGAATGTATACATTTATTGCATAGACGTCTGGGGCACATTAATTTCAAAAGGCTCAAAACAAACTGTTGAATTGTCAGATGGAGTAAAATTAAAACCCTATAGCAAGTATCTAAACTGTAATGCCTGTCGTCAGGAGAAAAGGAAGGTTACTCCAGCAAACAGACAAAATGGGTTTAAGACCAAATAACCTTTAGAGGTTGTGTTTGCTGACATAATTGGTCCTAAGAAACCCAGTTTGGGAGGTGCCTGCTATGTTTTGAGTATAATGGACCATTACTCATGGTACGGTTTCTGCTATCTCATGAAAAACAAAACAGAAACATTCCAACATTTCTGTAACTGGCTAAGATTTGCTGAGAGAAAAATGAAAAATAAAGTAATTACTTTAGTTACTGATAATGGGACTGAGCTTATTAACAATAGATTCCAAACTATGTTAAAATTGGCTGGTGTTGAGTATAAATGTTCTGCACCTTACAGACCACAACATAACTCGCTTATAGAATGAAGAGGGCAAACGTTACAAGCCATGGCTTGCATTATATTATCTGATTCAGGTTTGCCTGAAACTCTGTGGGGTGAAGCCATAATGTGTAGTAACCATGTTTCAAACAATGTGGTGAACAAAACAACTGGAGAATTCCCATTCACTCACTGGCATGGCAAAAAGCCAAATTTAAGCTATCTACATACAATTGGAGCTCCAGCATGGGTGCATATTCCCTCACAAGTAAGACTGAAAGGGCAACATAGAGCTAGGAAGTTATTTTTTGTGGGTTACGAAGCCAACCATAGATCGTTTAGATTCTGAGATTCAGGCACAGCTCATGTTTATTGTAGCACTAGTGGAAAATTTCTTGAGCAAGTTGAGTGGCATAAACTGGAACAGGAATGCAACAATGACTTTATTATTGACACCAAGTAGTCCCTAATGATGAAATAGTAAAACCATCAATAGCCATTAAAGAGGAAGAACAGGCATAAGAGGAGGAGGAAGAACAGGCACAGGAGGAGATAGAAAAACAGGAGCAGGTGGAACATGAAGGTCCACCAGTAAGCCTTGTATTAGGAAGACGTCAACCCGAGTAACACAACCACCTGACAGAGATCAGGCTAGTGTTGTATGCCAAGTGAATACAGTTCCAAATAACTATAATGAACCGAAACTGTATCCTGCTAAGGATCAGGCTGCTTGGCTGGAAGCAATGGATAAGGAACTGAAATTCTTACAAAGACTGGAGGTATATGAAAATGTCAAGTTACCACCAGGTAAACATGCCATAGGGTGTAAATGGATTTATAAACTTAAGATAGGTGTGGATGGGACTGTTACCCATAAAGCCAGGTTAGTAGCACAAAGGTTCAATCAGACAGCAAACGACTACGATGAGGTATTTGCGCCTAGTCTGAAGGCTACAACATTGCAAGCAGCATTAGTGTGGGCAGCTAAGGAGAAATACATTATAAATCATTTAGATGTAGAGATGGCCTATCTGCATGCACCGTTGCAACACACTATATATTTAAAGAAACCTTCAGGTCTCAAAAATGATAATACAACTGATTGCTTGAAATTAAAAAAAAGTCTTTATGTTTTGAATCAATCAGGATATGAGTGGAACCAATGTATAGTTAAAGAATTAACTAAGATAGGTTTTTTAGCTGGCATGGCTGATCCATGTTTGTTTAAAAAAGAAAGTAATGGTATAATGTCATTGCTGCTATTACTGATGACATAGCATTAATCACTAAAACTGAACAAGAAGATTATTAAAATAATCTCACTGTTATAGAAGAAATTTAAGATAAAACAATCAAGAGAAATCAAACAATATCTTGGTTTAAAGATAGATAGAACTAGGGGAGGATACAAGATCTCACAGGCAGATAAAATTAACCAATTACTAAAAAGTTTTAAAATGGAATTTTGTAAGCCAGCTAAAACACCAATGAGCCAGGAGTTTAGCCATAGTGATGTTCAAAGTCCTATTTTTGATAAGAACATTTATCAGTCTTTGATTGGTAGTTTATCTTATCTCAGTAATTGATAGTTGCTCGTTGGTCAATGTTCTGAAGTTCACTGTTTCCTGAATATTTCCCTATTGACTGTTGCTGATCATAGTTCTTCTTGGATTTGATGTAAGTATGTTACTGAACTGTTTATGCTACTGGACTTTGATTTTGGCTTAGAAGGGAAGCTGAGATGTGTATTTCTGGCCCAAATTCAAAGCCACCCAAATTGTTCTACTGAACAAATTACTTATTCCAGTGAAGCAAATATAGTCACCTCGAGGGGATGACTCACTTAATCAAAATAAATCTATTTTTATCTTTATTTATTCATAATGTAGTTAGGTTTACTTTAAAATTGAAATTTACAATGTGATAAAGCAATTTATAGACTTAGTTCTATTTACCTAGCCCATCAAACACCCAGAAACAGAGAAATTCAAGAAGCTTTAACATGTACTGGTTATAAAAAAAAATTACACACATAAAAATATTATACTCTATACATACACACACACACACACACACACACACACACACACACACACACACACAAAAGGATTAGAAAAGTATCTTTGTCCTGTATCACTAAACCTTGTACAAGAAACTAACAAGAAAGGTTATCTCTGAAAATAGGCAACATGGAGCAATACTTCAAGTCATCAGAAAATCTATCAGATATAATTTCTTTAGAAGAATGAAAGAGAAGACAGATTCTGCTAGCATTAATTATTTATGTTAGGCAGAAAAACAGGACAGAACAATTGGAGATGACATCAGATTAGCATTTGGTGTTAACCACTGGGGGAAAGGAACAGTGTTTATTAGTCTCCTTTGAAAAACTCATCTTGTGTTCTGGACTGCATTATTTATTTGTTTAAGCCAAACAGGCTCTTCATCAGCTTCTGTCTTTCCTTATGTTCTCATTTCCCTGCAAATTTATGATAATCAAGGCCTTTTTAACAGATGTTCCTCCAGACTCATTAACTTCTGAGCTTCATTGTTTATATAATTCAGAAAAGCTAGTTTATTACAGACAAGGAGAAAAAAAATGAAGAGCGTATATGATAAAACTGAATTCCAACCATGTACAATGTATGAAGATTGGAGGGAATCTTATTTTCAGTACATACTTTCTCGGGTGAAAGAAGTTCATAATATTTCCAGCCAGAAAGATCATTTGACTTCTACATGACTTCTGGCAAACAAGTGTGCGTATTTTCAAGCAATCCAAATAGATGCTTGCTGGGTTATTGACCAATGTCTCAACAGTACACAAGACTTGCCAGACAATAATCTCTTTAATTCTTTTCTTCCTGGTGGATGAGGCAAAATACATACAGTATTTATGAAAATAAAACATTAATAAGACCTTAACTATTTCAGCAGTGTACTGTAAATACGATCCTAGAAGAGAAAGGAAGATATAAACTACAAACAGGAATGGAAAGAAATGAAACAAACTGAATTTGTACTACAAACATGCAATATATTTTTCTTCATAGAAAATAATAAGTGCAAGAATTTGGACAACATCAGGTGATCCATCCCAGCATTACCTTGCTAAAAGATTATAATAAACTATTTCTGGAAATTCTACAAAAAGACCATAACTGCAGAAAAAACAATTGCTACCAACCTGCCTTCCATTGAGGACCCCTCACATCCTGGACATAAATTGTTTCAACTTCTATCCTCAAAACGATGCTATAGGGCACTGCACACCAGAACAACTAGACACAAGGACAGTTTTTTCCCAAATGCCATTACTCTGCTAAACAACTAATTACCACAACATTGTCAAACTATTTACCAAGACTGTATTATTATACACAAAAAACGATGGTGTACACAGCAAACGAGATGACTATGCTGGGTTTTGCATCACAAATCACTAGTCGAACATTTCCCAAGCATTTAGGACTACGTGATGTATTGGCGGATTATGTGAGCAGATCCCAGTAAGGTGGCCTTCTGCAGCTGACCAATGGGTGATTTTGTCAGCACCAATTGTTTTTAAGTGCTTGCCTAGGCCTTTGGGCACAGCACCCAGTGTGCTGAGTACCACTAGAATCACCTGCACTGGTTTATGCCAGTGCCTCTGCAGTTCAATTCTCAAATCCTGATATCTGGTGATTTTTTTCAAGTTGTTTCTCATCGATTCTGCTGTCACCAGGTATGGCAATGTCGACGATCCACACTTTTTTCTTCTCCACAATTGTGATATCTGGGTTATTATGTTCCAAAACTTTAGCAGTCTCTATTCGGAAGTCCACAATAGTTTTGCATGCTCATTTTCGACCACTTTTTCAGGCTTATGATCCCATCAGTTCTGTGTTACAGGAAGATGGTAATTGTGACACAAGTTCCAGTGGACCATCTGGGCGACTATGTTGTGACGATGTTTATAGTCAGTTTGAATGATTGTCTTACAACAGCTCAGTATGCGATCGATGGTTTCATCTACTTCTTTGCAGAGTCTGCATTTGGGGTCATCAGCAGATTTTTCTATTCTGGCTTTCATTGTATTTGTTCTGATGGCTTGTTCTTGGGATGCAAGAATCAGGCCTTCTGTCTCTTTCTTCAGTGTTCCATTGGTCAGACATTATTGTTATTGTTATCCTTCCTTTTACCTATCTCTTCCCACTTATGTCGATAACCTTATTGCTTGTATCTCTACAATTTATATTGTTTTATTTGTTTCCTAGTATGATTTGATTGTTTATTAGTAACCTATGACTATCACTAAGTGTTGTATCTTATGATTCTTGATGAATGTATTTTTCTCTTTTTATGCACACTGAGAGCATGTGCATCAAAGACAAATTCCTTGGGTATCCAACCACACTTGGCCGATAACTAATTCTATGCTATGCTATAATATGCTATGCTATGCTATGCTATGCTATGCTATGTTACAGTTCATTTCTTCAGTTTTCCCACAAGAAGTGATCCTAATAGACCTGACACTTTGAGCACCACTAATCCAAATTCCTCATCTTAAACAACGCTTAATATCAAGGCAAATGCATTATCTTTCATAAATAAATTAAAAGCTGGGATTTGTATTAAAAAGTTACAGATTCAAGAACATTTATTGACTGAGGTATTCTTGGACAAGAGAAAAAGTGACATGGACAATGAAGTGAGAGGTCTCACTTTCCTTCTCTGAAGGCTTATAGGCAAAGAGCCAGATCTTTATGACTTTTCTAAATGACAGAATTGAAGCCATTCAGATCTCAAGGGTAACTTCATTCCGGAGAGCAAGTGCTTCTATAAAGAAGATACACTTCTGGGTGTGTCTATGACATTCTTTAATCTCATGGTATGCCAACTCTGCATGATTTAATTGGCCAAATATTATGGGAGACAGGCAGTACTTCATTAGAATATATTAGATATTAGAATATATTAAAATGCTAATAAAATTATCTACTCTCTAATTATTCCTAGAATTTTAAAGATCAAATAAACTGTTCAGGCCCAATAATTCATAATATGGCCTCATTAGCACACATCACTGCTGCTACTGCTACGGCCACTAGTGCCTAGTTTCATGTATTTGTGCCTTAAACTTGATATTCAGTGATACAACAGTATAAAGGAATTGAACTGTTTGTTCCATTGTTCTTGGGTTATAAAATACATAAGCTACAGATATACCATACAGCAATGATAAACTCCAAAACTATTGACTCTGGAGCTTTGAATGTAATGACCTGTAAAAAAATATCAGGTCCAAAGCCAAAAATTCTGAGGATTTTGTCACTCTATAATGCAGGACTTAAGAAGAATAATGAGAAACTGATTCAAGTCCATAGGAATTGTGAAAGATGGTAGGGATTGAAGTCCAAATGAAATAAAAAGCAACTGATGGATATCAGAAAGAGTGATGTGCATAAGTGTACCAACATGCCTACTGTCCCTGTCCTATTGATTCTTTTTATTTTTCTTATATGTATCCATTTCATGTATTCATGACTATGTTTATACTTATACTTATTACCTTGTAAGCGATTGACAAATCAAATAAAAATAAGATGTCAGAGGAGTCTTGGGTAAAGAGTAGGAACATCCAAGCTGATCGCCTTGTGACGAGGTTCCATGCAGAAAACCCAACCAAACCTGGGAGGGGTTCGCAACCCTAAGTTCTATATCTGTAATAAATATGTTTTATTCTTGTATTGTACAGGTCACCTTTCAGGAAGTGAGGGGAGCTGAATGTCAACTAAAAAGATACTCCTTTGGTCTTTTTAGCTGCCAGAGAAAGGGAGTGGGGAAAACAAGGCATTTTTGAAATGCCTAGATATCAACTCAGCAGCCCAAAGTTGTCGGAGTATAAGAAGGTTACTGGAGACCATGATGGATGACTCTTGGAGACTGATGTGTCCTATTGGAGAAGTCATATCCGGAGAGTGGGGGAAAGTCCAGGGTCAAGGGGGAAATGTGTGATGTGATTTAGTACCGGCTGCACCCAGCAACGCACCAACATGGCAAGTTCTAATAAACCAATTTATTTTTTCTGAGATGCAGCTCAAGACTTTTGCTTTGAATGAGGGGGATTTATTGGAGCCCTGACATAAGATATAATAAAATAGCTATTCTTAATGTTTGAAAGGATAGATGATATGACAAATTAGGCCCAGACAGCCAGAGATGTAAGGACAACTATAAAATAATGTCAACATTTCCAAAGTTAAATTAAAAATTGTTTGTTTTTTCAAAGAATATTTCAGATCTCACATTGTAAAAATTCATACAGAAATTTTACATGATGTCTTGCAATATTTTGATATCCAAGTTGATATTATTGAAATCTTGGCACATTTGATTTTATCTATATTTTTTTTAGATGAAGATTTTGAATATGATTCAAAATAGCCTGTAAAAAGGCTGCTGACTGCAACTCCAGAAAATAGAATGTACACCAGTAATAAAAGTCTTCTTAAAATAGAAGTCTTATAAACTGGGTAAATTCCACCAAATTAATTGATGGACCATTAAATAATAGAAAGTAAAACTTTGTCCATTGCCCTGTTTGATGAAATCTGTTTTCCAGACATCTATTCTTCAATGTTGCATGCAACTCTGCCATTAAAAAAACTGAATCAAACTCATGCTCCTTTTATACTAAGCTGATTTTTAGCCAGCTAATTACAGTGTTTATCATTCCTCCTCAACTTTGTATAACCACAATTCCTAAAATTATCAAGAATTGAGAATCAGAGTCCTAAGCTATCTAGAAGACACCAGAAATTGAGGAATATGTGTTGGACGTATTAGATTATGCATCCCTTTGAAAAAAAATACACTATACCTTCAAATTATTAATTGGGAACCATTATACAAAACACCATGAAAGAAATCTAATTCAACACAAGGCTAGTTTTATCATATACTTGGAAAGCAAGACAGTACTACCAAATGGCACCCAAGCCTGAGAAAGCCATATGGTAGTACTGTCTTGCTTTCCAAGTATATAAAACTGGCCTTGTGTTAAATTAAATTTCTTTCATGGTGTTTTATATATATAATATGTATGTATGTATGTATGTATGTATGTATGTATGTATGTATGTATGTATTTATTTATTTATTTACTATAGTATTTACTATATTTTCAGAAACATGAAATTCCCATTAATATTGGTAACAAACTATAGGTCATTGGGATATGATTAAATTTAAACTGCAATTTAAAAATGCAAGCAATAGAAAGAAGTTTTGTGTTTCAAGATTTAGACTGTGAATGAATTTTGGATATTAACAAATCTAATACTAGGAATACTATATGCAAAACTTCACAATTCTCTTCTCTGTAAATCAGGCTATAAAAACCAAAGAGGCTGAATTTAAATTAGTTGATAATCAAAGTTTGCACAACCTATCAAGTTGAGGTCTATCTTTAGTAGGAGACAAGAAGAGCAGAACTGGGACTTTAACATCTGATTCAAAAATAACAAAGAAATCTAACAGGAGCACTTTTTATCCTACAAATGTATTTTCATTCAATAGAAAATGTGATGCTACTTATATTTTTAGAATCATTGTAGGGGCAAATCTTAAAACACAACAAAACAGTTAGATTTCAAATCTAATGCAACTATAGCACAGGATATAAATTATTTGTTTGTTTTTTGATCCCTTCACAGTCAGCTTCAACAATGCTGGTCCTTTAATAAAGCAGGTGTTTTTTTTTTGCTTTTGAAACATCACTGAGCTATAAGCTTCTGAACAAAGAGTACCTGATATATTTATATTGTGGGTTTTTTTGAAAATTTTATTTGGGTTTTCACAAAAACAAAATATAAATAAAACATCTTTTTTGAAAATAGCATGGTCCCAGGTTATCACTTCTTCATACAGACACAAAACTCAATTTCATGCTCATTTTTATATTCTATTCCATATCTTATTACCATTTTATATTTTCTACATAGTTTTTCCCCCCTTGTAATTTTCTCAACTTTGTTTTGATTATCTCACTTCAAATCATTATATTTATACTTTTGTCTGTCCTGTTACAATTTCACATTATCTTTTCTTATTAAACAAATTTTTCCCTGTAGTTACCAATTAGAGTATGACACCTTTATATCATTTAATTTTATCCATTCAAGCTCTTATTTAAGCTTCAATGTATAGCTTTAAGATGATAGCATTCAATATAACACATAACTTCCAATCGAATTCTGCTTGGTACATTCTTAAAATAGACACTATATTCTTAAAAAGAAAAAATTATATATATATGTAAATAAAACACATTCCATTCCAATTCAATTCTATCATTACTATGCATTAAAATCTTAACATCTTTAACATTTCTTTTCAATTGAATATCATACTTCCTTGGGAACACTTATAAACTTTCCATAGTTAATTCTTTTTTCCCCATATTTCTCACTTATATTTTTATAAATCATTAATAATAATTAAAAATGTTCCCTTTTAATTCTCTCAATCATTTTAATTCATTTATTTATTAACAAACATCCCACTGCATTACAATAAATATTTTATCCATCATCATATTTTCTAAAGTTATTTCTATTTGTAATATAACAAAGCTATCTTATGTACCTTTGCAGAATCCCTTTCACAATTAAATTTTCACCCATTATCTCTAAACAAACTTATGGTTACAATCCTTATATCTTTTCCCTGTTTCTCCATTTCTTGTTTCTGTCTTTTACAACTTCTTTTCCTTGCCTTTCCCCCCCTCTTCTTCTCCCTCCCCTTTTTACCCCCTCGTCTCACTACTTCTAACTCTCTCATCTGTAATCCCCTCTTCTGTTGCTTTCTAATATTATACTTATCTTTCAAATTGTTCTTCTTTTTGGTTGTTTTTTCTAATCTTAAACCTTTCACTCTCTTTCACCCCTTTTCTTTGTTTCCCCCCACTTAAAATTATTTGATCATTAAAGATGGCTTCTTCTTTATCCCAATCTTCTTGTTCTGCAAGCATTTCTTGTTGCTTCTCATAGTTCCAGATCTCTATTTCTAAGAATTGAAACACGAAGCCAAAATAACTTCTCCCTTCTTGTGCGTCTTCTTTCCATTTTTTAAGTTCCGTTTTCAATTCTTCTAAGAGTGATACCATTTTAAAAACTTTTAAACAACCACCCAGGTAATTTTAGTCATATAGATGCAAAAATCAAAAATCATCAAATAATCCAAATAATCCAAGGCTGTTTATTCTTGCTTCTTTTTTCCACTTTCTCTTCCTGGGGTTCTATTATTTTGTTGCCAAGTTTCAGTTAAAATGTATCTTTGAGAAATCTTGTTAAAATTTCACTGTAAGTTCCTTTTAGTTACAGTTCCATTCCTTAATTCCAGGCAGTCTCCTCCATTTTTCCAGATCCTGCCCTTTTATTCTTTTTTTTTTCTCCTTTCCTGTTTTTAAAAACTTTTAAATATCCAGTAATCTTGATTATCCCTTTGACTTTTATTTTCAGCTTAGATGCCTATTAATGTCAAAGTGGATTTTTTTCCAATTTCTTGCTTAAGTCTCTTGGCTGTCAGTATAAGGAAGGGAAGAAAAAAAAACCTAATCCTTTCCCTTCTCTCTCTCCTTCGCAGCTTCAAAATCTTCTTTGGGAACAATGTTGTTAAGTTTAAATTCCAGGGTACCTTATTTGTTGCTTTTGCTGTTTGACCCAGTCAACCAAAAGTTTCTCTTCTTATCTTCCTCCTGCACATTCTTTTCCGGTCGAATTCTTCTTTGTGGTGGCCTTACAGAAAGTAATGGCCAGCTGGGGAGGAGAGATGCTGCTCTCCTCAACCCTGCAGGCAGTCTCCCCCGTCTTCACCACCTCTATGGGGTGGCTTATCCCCAAAACCAGCTGGCTCAGGGTGCTCCAGCGGCAAGCACGGATTGAAACCTCGGAGAAACAAGGTTTCGGTCTGTCGCCGAAGAAGCTCATACTGGAAGTCCTATGTTTATATTGTTTTGTTTCTCTCTGACTGGGTTCCATTTTGATAATGAGCTGCCCAGCTTAACTTTGATTAGATATATATTGTCAGCAAATAATTCAATAGGAAGCAAATATGTTATTGTTGTGTTAATAATAGAATGTATTATGGATTTAATTTTAGGAATTATCCAGGCATTTGTTTTTTTGTCCATGCTAAACATAATAAATTGAGGGAGATAAATAATCTGCACCTTTAAAATTCATAACAAGAAAAGGCAAAGTACACAAGTAAAAAAAGAGGATATATATAACTGAAAAGTTATAGGAAATATATCCTGTAGGAGTAGGTGGTATACAAGATAAATGAATGAGTGGGCAGTTGATTGGGTGAATGGATGGAGAGAGAGAGGGAGGGATGAAGGAAGGAAAGAAGGATGGAAACAGCTATAATCTTATATAAGACCCAAAGAATAATATTTATTCAATGGTATACTTCAGTACTTTTGTATAGATCTCATAACATAAGGAAAATGAATTTGTAATACAAACGAATAATTTCAAACAAATTTACTGCTCCTTTTTCCCCCATGATAAAAATGACAATTACCTTCTTCTTCAAAGACTTCCTTACTTTTCTGATAGCAATTTTAGAGTTTTTTAATGCTACATTTGTTTGTTAGTTAAACCACAGAAAAATAAAAAAAAAATTACCATACATTAATATTTACTTAGTAAAGATAATATCCATGTTTTTATACTTCAGTTTGTTAGTAATAATAGTGAAATTTTAATTTCAGGCTTATAACTGAAATTACAATATATATTGTACAAACTACAGTATATCATATGCAACATAAAATACAACATCTAATTAAAGTCAAATTATTCCTCAAACACAACAAACCAAGACAAAATAAAGTTGGCATAAAAACCTCAACAAAGTAACATACAATACAGCCAAATAAAACACAGTGACCAGCATAATGTACTTTACTCATAAAAATATTTGGTATCTACAAACCTCTATGAAATACAGCTAGTGGTGGGATTCAATTTTCTTACTACCGGTTCTGTGGGTGTGGCTTGTTGGGCATGGCAGGGGAAGGATACTATAAAATTTCCAGTCAGAGGTGGTATTTGCTGGTTTTCCAAACCAGTGGTTCTTAACCTGGGCGATATCGCCCCCTCAAGGGACGATTTCATTTTTCAGGAGGGCGATGGAATGAAAAGGGGCAATGCGGGGGTGAAGGAATGGAAGTGGGGCGATATGGGGGTGATGGAGCGAGAAGTTTTAGGGACACTTTTGAGACTTTTTTCATACAGTGAACCGCTGTATATCTGTTGTACAAAAACATCAGATCGCTTGCTATTAGTGGATTGAACTGTGTTTTAAAACATTCCTCCAGCTAGCTTCAGTACAGAATGCCGTACATATGTGAATACACATCGCTCATCTTCATGCACGTTGTGCAGCAGCCTCTATCACTCTACCCATAAAGTGGCATGCCATTAGCCAGAATGAGCAGTGATGGAGGGGTGAGCGCTTCTTTTGAAACGTCGCATACTGAGTGGCTGTCCCTGTGATGTCAACATAACTGTTGAAACTAGTTTATCGACGTCCACTTGTATTTTATAGTGTTCCAGTGCAGTCAAAAATTTAATTTGCAGTTAGTGCCTTTCATTTCAAAGACCTCTTAACATGTCCAAGAAGAGGAAGTGTTGCCAATATTCGATGGAATACCTAAAATTGGAATTCATTCCATCTCCTTCCAACGTACAGCTTCTATTTTGTCTTCTTTGTGAGAAAACATTTTCAAATGAAGCGATGAAGCCTTCCCGATTGAAAGACCATTTGGTAAGAATTCATTCGGATAAAGCGGACAAACTGGTATCATTTTTCCAATCCTTAAAGGCCAAGTTTGAGGGTCGCAGCACTGTTGAGAAGTTATTTGGAAAATTGTCACTCAATGCCGACAAGGGGCTCATTTGTTCCTATGAAGTATCTTTGTTGATAGCAAAATGTGGCAAACCTCATACTATCGGAGAAACGGTGGTTTTACCAGCAGTGAAACAGAGTGTTGCCACCATGTTGGGGCCCAGTGCAAGCACTGTCACGCAATCGATTCCTTTGAGCAATCAAAAATAATTGATGAAATGGCTGCTGATGTGGAAGAAAGGCTTATTGACACCTTGAAAAGTACAGAATACATGATGCAGATTGATGAGTCGACGATTCGTGAAAATGAAGCCTTAATATTGGCTTATGTCCATTTCATCAACGGAAATGAAGAGATCAGGGAAGAACTGTTATTTTCTCAAAATTTAGCCACCGACACAAAAGGTTCTTCAATATTTAAAAAGGTTGAAGAGTTTTTTTAATGAGAAAAACATCCCTTTGACAAACATCATGGCATGTGCAACCAACGGAACTGCACCCATGGTTGGACGATATCATGGATTTCAAGCTCATCTAAAATCAGTTGTACCTGGACTGTCCATTGCATCGTTCATAGACAGCACCCTGTCTCAAAAATTTTGAGTGGCCGTTTGCACAGGTCTATACGTTACATTATTAACGCTGTGAATAAAATTAAATCGAATGCCTTGAACAACCGACTTTTTCACAAGCTTTGTGAAGAAAATGACGAGGAGTTTGAACGTCTCCTTTTGCACACCAAAGTAAGGTGGCTTTCAAAAGGAAAGTGTTTGTGGAGATTCCATGAACTTTTTGACACAGTTGTCACATTTCTTGAATCCATTAATCCAAGTCTAAGCAGTTCTCTTAAACTTTGATGTCTGGATGGAGCTTACATCACTGATGTTTTTGACAAGCTGAATGAAGTGAACATAAAGCTGCAAGGAGATAAAATCAATTTTCTTAAGGCCAAAGGAGTAATCTGCTCATTTATTTCCAAATTGGACCTCCTTGAAAGCAATATGAGTTGCCAGGAGCTGTATCAGTTCCCAAGCCTTGGTAATGAACATCAACTCCAAGTAGAAGATTTGGATGTTTTTTGCTGCCACTTGAAGCAACTAAAAGAAGATATGGAAACTAGATTCTATGATCTGATAAATCTGGAAATGCCCACTTGGGTGCTAAATCCTTTCACAGCAGACTTTGCACAACCTCATCCCAAACTGCAAGAGCCACTGACAGATCTGAAATATGACTGTGAAGCCCAATCACATTTTCAGAGTTATGGCTATGAAGCTTTTTGGGTGAAAATGAGGAACACTTACCCAATATTGTAGGAGGAAATTAAATTGCTTCTTTTAGCCTTTCCTTCCACTTACTTAGTGGAGAGGGGCTTCAGTGCTATCCAACAGATCCTTTCTAAATCAAGGAACATGTTGAAGAACACTGAGCGCGGCGATTTAAGAATGAGATTAACAAAAATGGTTCCAGACATCAAGAAATTGGCATCAGCTCACCAAGCACAAGGCAGCCATTGATGTTCTTTTTTTGCTTTTTGTGTACATATATTTTCTTCATTAATAATTGTCTCAGCTCTTATCAATGTATTTGCTTGCATTGGATTTCACGTTCCAGTTTGAGTTTTCAGCTTCATTTTCGAATTGTTGTTGTGCTCTGTAAAACATTTTGTGTGTCTCTTTGTATAGTACTTTTTTAGCGTGCACTCCACTTTGATATTATATTTTGGTTTCTTGGTTTTATGGTTTCAATTTTTTTTGTGCTCTTTGTGTAAACTTTTTGTGTAGATATATATTTTTTTTCTTCACTTTAGGCATTAATTTTGTCATTCTGATTTTTGTTGCTTTCCTTCTGTAAAAATTTTCTTTGTGTCTTTTTTAACCCTTTTTACAGTGTGCATGAATATATTTTTTCCTTGAATCTTAATTTAGTTTCAGAGTTTTCGTCTTGAAATTCTTAGTTCCTGCATTGGCAGTTTGTTCTTATGCCCTTTTTCTATTTCTTTTTGCATCTTAAAATTCAGTTGTAATTAAATTATTAAATGTTACTGTTTTGAGGGGGGGCATTTCATTTTCTTACAATTGAATTTTGTTTTCAGTGGTCATTGCATTTAAGTGTCTTGAATAAATAAGATAATAATGAAATACATGTATCACGAAGTTTGGGAATAAAGTGATGGGTGGCATCAGAATTTTTCACACAGTTGAGATAAGGGAAAAAATTATTTGCATCGATATGTCCTGACAACAATTTTAAAGAAAACAAAAAACGTGTTTGCATAAATTGAAGAATTATTTCCCTGTGTTGTGACTGAGAGGTTATGCTGGGGAAGGAGGTGATGATATCTTCCTCAATGGCTCAACGGGGTGATTCTTTCAAAAATGTTAAGAACCACTGTTCCAAACTACTCAAAATTTCCACTACCAGTTCTCCCGAACTGCTAAGAACCTGCTGAATACCATCTCTGAACACAGTCCAATTATTGTTCAGTCATCATCATAATAAGTCTTTCACTATAATAGAATATTAAATAACATCATTTTAATTTTTTTTTTTGAAATTAAATTAATACAGTCTGTAATGGAAAAACCAAAAGCAGTTGATTTCCCTAAACCAAATCCCATCTTTAAATAGAAGTTACAATTCAATGAATAAAGGTAACTACAATAATAGCTTTGTTGTTTGCACAGACACTAAGAAATCAATAAACCATGAGGATATGCAGTTGTTCCTATGTGAAAAACTTAAAATGCCAGGAGAATGAGCCTAAATTGATACAGATATTCCTTAATATATGATCAAAATTAGAACTGCAATATTTGAATAAATTTTTGAGCCATTGAGTCAAACAATCATTAAACAAGATGACACACAACTGCTTCTCTCAACTATTGTAATCCCAGCTCTCCCAGTTATAATAGAATGTTAAAGAAAAACCAAACAGATGCTTTAAGTACATCCAATTGGCCACTGTTTTCAAGGCCCAAAATGCAATGTATCATAACAAATGCTGAAGTGAAATAAGTAGCCTGCCTCCACTTACCACTGACCCTGCTTTGCTAGCCCTTAAAGTCTTATAAAATAAGTTTGCTTTCCTAACTAAGGACGATAGTGATAGCATCAGGCTTGTACTTGTGACAGCACAATAGGTTTGTAAGATCATGAATCCTCAGCATTGTCCGCAATACGCTAAGGATTCATTATACAAAAGATACAAATGTATGGATAGCATTTTTGTCTTGGCTTCCTTTTGTATGTCAATCACAAATCAAAATGATAGTTTTCTTATATTCTTTCTTTCACTCATATTCTTTTCTGATTATGTATCAGGATTCATGAACGTTAAGAAATGAACTAGACTATGGTGCCAAGGTCTGTCTCCAAATGAATTGCGCATTATGAATAGATTGAATAGATTTCTGTAGATGGAACTGTTGCAAAATAATGGACCTGCTTTTTTGATATGTATGCACAACCATGCATATCAAATATATAGACATATTAATCAATCAAATCTAATGAATCCATTGGAACTAAGGACAAAGGCCACTATTCCAATTCTGTTTTGTCTACTCCACTTATATCTCCGGTTCTTATCCAAAAATTATTTTGTATTTCATACCAGATAGTCTGCTTTTTGAAAAAGTCAAATTCTAATTTTTAAGACATCAATATTCTGTTACATTAGACTACATAAAGCATATCAAGTAAAGTTCACATTCAATTGTAATTTTCCAAAATTGGAAGCAAAGCATTCTTTGGAAAGCTGAAAAAGTAGAGGTTGACAGGATTAACATGATTTCCTTTTCCAATTATATGCAATACTGACCATTTGTTCAGAGTTTTCAGAACCTCATTCAGTAAAATTACTGTTTTTGACCAGCACCTACTACTGAAGTACACCCCAAAAGATTAAAATGTATAAGTGCTAGTCTTATGGAAAATGCCTATAACCTATTTTATTAACAGCATCTTACTAGAACTAAAAACAAAAAGCTGTATACTGTATCTGGCTGCAGTGTCTAGAGTAATACAAGTAATTTAAGATATTATAGTCTATGTTGTTCAAAATATCCTTTCTGAAAATCATGTCCTGGTAAGTAATTGATTAGTTGCACTTTTGTCTCTTAAAGAGATAATAAACCCCAGGATGTGGGCTTGCACTATAGTTCATTACTGTTTTTCCAGTGCATATTTCTACATATCATTGAAGTTGCCTGAGATGCCAAAGCACTTTGTTAACAAACTTATTTCCCAGCTGAGGCTAAAGCAGAGACAGAAGGCTCAAATGTTCTAACATACCTAACAATTCAATTACAGTTATCTTATGGTGCCATCAAATATTTTTCTTCAACAATCAAACAGCCTCAGCTGGAAGCCCTAAGCAATAATATAAATAAAGCACCATCTGGCAAGAATAATTAAGGAAGACTGGAAATAAAGATTAATTAGCACAGTACTTCAAATTACCTTCGGAGTCTTGATTATGAAATTATATCCAAAACAGGTAATCATTTATTTCATGTTGTAGTTAAATTTAACTAAGCATGAATAAATAATTTCACACTTTGAATCTGCTATTGCATGTTATTGGCTACTGACACAAAACAATCCTCGAAATTGTTTTATTTTGGTAAGATAAGACCTACCAGAAATAGATAGCAAATAAGCTGCAAATATCCTCCCTTGGATACCTGAGATAGTAAACATGAGAGAATTGCTACTCCTACATGTTTCTGTTTACAATATTTTGTTATCTATTCAATTTCATTAATTTTGAGTGATCTTTCCAGAAGCATCTGCCAGTAATAAAATATTTCTTCATATAATATTTCTTCATATACCTCTTTACTGTTCACATAATCATATGATATTTTTGATCTACATGAACCCAATATTCCAAGCTCAGGAGCAAAATTATATAACTAGAACAACCTTTGTCCTGTAGACAGAGAAACCAGCCATCTGTCACTAGGAAAAATTGCCTTCACTATTTTCAGCCAGAAACTCAAGATGGGAAAATGAAGAGAAACTGATGGACTAATCTATTATGTCAGGTTGAAGGGCCTTAAAAAAAAAGAACACATAGAGCGAATTTTTAAAACTTCAGCATAGTTAGGAACAGTAATCTCTTTAAAAGCACAACTATAATGACGTAGGAAAATACCCAAACAAAGCTGAATACCATACATATAGATACCTGTGAAAACTTTAGAAAACAAATACTGTATGTATGTGTGTGTGTGTGGTATTCAGCTTTGCTCAGGTATTTTCCCACGTCACCACAGTTGTGTCTCCAAAGTTGCACAACTATAATGACATTGGAAAATACCCGAACAAAGCTGAATACCACACACACACACACATGAGAGAGAGCGCGTGCGCGCGCGCGAGAGATTAAAATGCTAATTACTGTGCTTTGATACATTAGATGCAAACAATTATTCCAGAATCTTCATTAACTGATAATTTACCTTTTAATTCTTAGCTTATACAATGTAAAATTACTTGTGAAAATATTTTTTTAATAAGGCTAAGTTATAATTCTTTATTCAAGATCAAGATCATGAACATGTTAGATACCATCTGGAAATCCATACACATTAGTCAAACAAAATTATCGTTGGGGAATTTTCTACTAGGCAATTCTTTTATATAGAGATTCCATTATTTTGTAGTCATTTTCTGATTGAGGTTGAAGTAAATAGAAATGTTGCTTGAAAGGAAATTCAGCTTGTTTGGGTAATTTGTGCTGGTGTAATTATATATCGCCTTTAGAGGATTATTATAAGCAAATACTATACATATTTGCAATTCTGTATACATATATTTTTGGTTATTTAGATATTATAGTAATGCAGTAGATTCACAAGTTTTGCAAATGTGAAATAAACAAAAACCACAGCAGTGCAACATTTAAATAATACCGAGAATGTTTATTGGCAAATTGAATAGAAAGAATGTTTAATGCAAAGCTAGCAGAATAGATTATGTTCAATAAATCTAAACCTGAATTTACAGATTGGTAGTTGTATGTGCATTAATTATAAATTCTTCTTTAAGTGGATGGGGCACAATAAGCAAGCTAAACTAAGTTACATCCTGAACAATCATATGTGGGTCTAGCATCAGGGCAGGCAAGTAAAGTTTCAGAAGATTGATATTTCAGTTATTGGTTAAATGAAGAGTGGCCTTCAGATTCTTTTCATAGGAATCAAATAATCCTTGTAACAGCAAATAAAGGCACTTGTAATAGTCGCTAATGCATGGCATGAATTACATTCTTCACTGTGGTCCATCTAAATCCAAATAACCTAACAAAGCAAATTTTATTATTTACAGTATATCTATCTATCTATCTATCTATCTATCTATCTATCTATCTATCTATCTATGACTTGACTTTCCCAGTCCCTGAGATCCCAATGGTATTAATTTGAAACCACCAATTAAATAACAAAACAATACATTAAAGAAAGAATTAGTCCAAGTAAACCATGGCAAACACTGAAAGATTCTAATCCTTCTTAAGAAGGAGAATCATAACCATAGAATTAGAAAGGGATATATCATACCTAGAATTCAGCCCCTGAAGGTTGTATATCTAATAGGGACAGATAATGGACTTTACATTTTGGATTTTCTAAGGCAAATGTAGAAGGACTGATCTTTCCGATATTCTATCAAGATACGGAAGGGAACAGTACAAAAATATCTTAGCTTACTCTTAGTACAATAGCTTGATAAGTTAACTACCAATGACAGATATGTAAATTAAACTACTGAAACCCCATCAATTTTGAGTAGAAATGGGCATGCCTTTGTAGTACATGTCAAATGAAGGAATAACAAATGATAAATACTGCAAAATCTATAAACTTCATTTCAAGAGTATACCACATTAACCAGTATTTCTGTTAACATTAAATGGAAGTTGATGAATCAATCTTTCCAGAGGCAAAATTATAGAATTCATATCCACATACAACGACCTTTTCATAAAGAGAGAAGAACATCATTTGAGATCAGAGTAACTCACCAATAAAATATTTGTTTTGAGTGCAAAAGGGATAAACACATTGGAATATTATACTGGAAGAAAGCCAAAACCACTATTGTATAGAAAGGTCAAACTGAAAGAGAATTTAAAGAAGAAAAATGGTGTAAAATTATTTTCACTAGATACTAAGATGCCTTAAATCCAAGTGAATTGCAGCCTTGTTCTACTCTTGGGCATGCGTATCTTCAGCACTTATGGTTCTTTTAAGTTGCCAGGTTTCAGTGTCAAAGGCAGTTATCATTCTTATTCCTTCCTTTTTGTTTGTTATCTGACAAAAGTAGGCAATATTCACCATGCTTTCCAATTTAACTTTATCCTTTGCAGAATAACTGTTCCCCTTGATCTCTGTTGTACATTTTATTCCAGCCCCAAGTTTTTCTGCTTATTCAAGCAGCTTCTTCTGTCTGTATAAGTTGATTAGTTGTCGGAATGTACCAACTCTTAAAATTCTTAGGAGGTTCCAATGACTTTCCACCTACTCAGATTCCCCTAACCAACTTGGTTCAGAAACTGAAAGAGTGTTTTTGGATAAGCAACATTTCAAACCAATAAAAAAATAATCTAGTTCCTATGACTCAACTGCCAGACAATTCTACTAGGATGGCTGAGAATCATCATCAAAAACATGCAGTCTAGTTACACCTTCTTGGATCAATTGCTTTGATTCTTGCTTTGATGGTTGAGAAAGTGACACTTAAAAACACTGGGTCATTTTGATAATTGTTCTTGCCCCTCTGTGAATTATACCTCTTCTGCGAGATTCGCTCAACCCACCTTTATGCTTTTTTATGTAGAAAAGCATCTCTTTTGCTCTCAATTCAAAATATGAAAGGCTTTTAGTTTCAGATACACAGCAGACTAATGATTTACTTTAGTGTTTGAAAACATTCCATGAATTCAAGCTAGTGTCATTAAATGTTTTATATATAACTTTATGCAAATGCAGACATACCATCTGAGTAAGAGAGCGTGGCCTAATCCCATTGAAACACCAAAAATAAATATATCCAAGGGAAAACAAAAACACTTTATATGAGAAGATTGCAACAGTAACAAAAAATTCATCTCAGCAAAGTGCTAACATAAGCAATTTTAAATTAGATATTCTATGCAATCTGCAAGGTAATATGACTTAGTACAGCAATTGATTATAGCTAGATTTAAAATGTTATGCCTAACGATTCCTGAATATGTGGAAAGTAGCTTCATTAGGCTTTATAGACTTCTAACTATATAGATTTTCCTCATATTATTTGCTTACTAACCAGTGCCCAATTAAATTCATTGTTCCAGTTTAAATTTTAGCTTCAATAAAATTTTGAGCTTAGTTTTCTGGATGGCATTACCATTTCAACCCAAATTTAGGTACTGAGAACTCTCTGAACCATATTGTAAATAGGTCACCATTTATTATGGTTGACAGATTTCAACTGTTATTAGAAGCACTAATGAATTGCTTTTTTTGTGTAGCATGAAATGGAAAAATCTGTCCAGCTTAAATCAGTCAAAGAATAGCAAGGATAATTTGGCAAAGATAATAAAAGTTCATGATAATTATGACATAATGCATATCAGAAATATGGATTTAATGAATAAGGCTTAATATGTTAACTGATACTGAAGAAAGATTACATTTTATCCCTTCTGTTTTAATAATACCCTTTTAAAGATGAATGATTCAAGGACTACTAATGTTAATATTGTTCTGTTTAATTCAGTATAACTGCACCAATATAAATAATGATTTAATTACCTTCCTCTTACCCATAAGCAGATTTATTTACACTGATAATGCTCTACTGATCAAACATTATTTCTCACACAGATGGTATTAGGATAAGCAATGATTTAAAAAAGCAATCAATTTGTAAGAAAATATCACTATTCAGTTTTGATTTAACTGCTGGTGCACAGTGTACTTTAGAGTCCATAATATATTGATTAAGAGCAACCTATGAATTGGGGACATGTTGACAATAACTATTAACTGCTAGAGCTACTGTGTTGGATTTTCAGAGGACTCACAGCATTCCCAAGGAGATAGCAAGACCACCAGGATCTCCATGGATTGTAATGGGATCATTTAAACGGCTCAGGCGGCGCAGAGAGACAAGGCGGCGGCGGAGTTTTAACTCTCTTAAAAAGACAGCCACACAAACCATCATTGCCATCATTTCTCTCAAATGCTTGGTCACTCCTCAGTAAAATGGATGAGATTAATCTGATGGCAGCAAGCAATCACATGATAAAAGAACTGCTGTGTGATAGTTATTACAGAGAGCTGGCTTCACTCAGCTATTCGCAATGCCTCACTACAACTGGCATGTTATACATCCACCGACAAGACCATAATAAGGACTCTGGTAAGACTAAAGGAGGTGGACTTTGTTTATACGTTCATAATAACTGGTACACCAACAGCCGTGTTATAAACAGATACTGCTCTCCTGATTTAGAAGTGATGACAATCATGTGCAGACCCTTCTATATACCTAGAGAACTGACAGTGGTGATTTTTACAGCTGTTTACATACTGCCTGATGAAAATATTAGTACTCACTTGCATATTTGCATATTACAATAAATAAACAACTTAAGGCTCATCCTGATGGGGCTCACATAATGATTGTGATTTTAATAAGGCATGTTTAAAGATGGTATTTCCTGAATTTACTCAGTATGTGACATGTGCCACCAGGGGAAACATCACCCTTGATCATGTGTATTCTAATGTAAAGCATGCATATAAAGGAGTGTCCCTTCCACATCAGGGACTTTCAGATCATTTATCACTGTTCTTTATACCAGCATACATCCCTCTCAGAAGGAAAACTAAGCTCAGAAGGAAATCAAACTCATCAAGATCTGGCTGGAGGGAGCAGCTGCAGGATTGTTTCTCTAATACTAATTGGAATTTATTTGAACAAGATGATTTGGAGGAATATACAAAAACTGTACTGTTTTACATCTAGACCTGGGTAGATACAGTTACTGTGAATAAGCGCATCCAGATTTTTCCAAACCAGAAGCCCTGGATAAACAAGGACATGCAATTACTTCTCAAGACACATGATATGGCATTCAGGTCTGAGGACAGGGTTTGGTATAACAAGGCAAGAGTGGAATTGAGGCGGGGCATCAAGGAGGCAAAAAAGGACTATAAAAGGAAGATTGAGGACTACTTCACAAATAATGATCCACGACAGGCTTGGCAGGGAATTAAACACATCACTAATTACAGGGGAAGCAACCCCATATCGATCAATAAGGATGCATCACTGGCAGAAGAATTGAACTGCTTCTTTGCCCGATTCAAATTCTTTGAACACACTGCGTCTACAAACCACCGGTACTCAACTGTTCACAGTACAAGAGTATGATGTGAAGCAGGTGATTAGAGCAGTGAATGTGAAAAAGGCTGCTGACCCTGATGGAATACCTGGGAAGGTACTCAAAGCATGTGCTGACCAGTCGCAAGTGTGTTTACAAATATTTTTAACCTTTTTCTTACACAAGCCATTGTTCCATCTTGTCTCAAAACTGCCATTATTATTCCAGTTCCCCCAAAGCCCTCTCCTGATACTTTAAATGACTACAGATCAGTAGCTCTCACACCCATAATTATGAAGTGTTTTGAAAGACTGGTCTTAAAATATATACAGGATTGCCTCCCATCAAACCTTGACCCATACCAGTTTGCCTATCAGAATAACAGATCCACAGAGGATGCTATTGCCATGGCTCTCCACGTTGCACTGAAACATCTGGACCATAGTGGGAGCTATGTAAGGATGCTTTTCATTGATTACAGCTCGGCTTTTAATACCATCATTCCAGATATACTGATTAAGAAGTTGCTAGAAATGGGCTTCTCCTCTCACATCTGCTGTTGGATAATGGACTTTCTTACTAACAGACCCCAAACTGTTAGGATTGGCAGCTATTTTTCCTCCGCTCTTGCTCTCAGCACTGGCTCTCCACAGGGTTGTGTGCTGAACCCCCTTTTGTATCCACTCTACACCTACGACTGCACTCCCCCTTGTCCCACTAACTCTATAATAAAATTTGCAGACGACACCACATTGGTGGGACTCATAACAAGAGAAGACGAGACGGCCTATAGGTCAGAGGTTCTCAGACTGGTCTTATGGTGCAAGAGTCATAACCTCACCCTGAACATCAAAAAGACCAAAGAATTGATTATAGACTTCAGAAGATGCACAGCAGAGCCACTTCCACTATATATCAATGGAGACTGTGTAGAAAGAGTTCATAAATTTAAATTTCTCGAAACTCATATTTGTGACAACCTTACTTGGTCGGTCCACACTATGGCCACTGCAAAGAAGGCCCAAGAGTACCTGCATTTTCTGAGGCTGCTGAAAAAGAGTGGTCTGGGTGAGAAATTGTTGGTTACTTTTTACCGTTCTACCATTGAGAGCATTTTGGCATTCTGTGTAATGGTGTGGTATGCTGGATGCTATGTAGTGGATAAGAAGATGCTCCAGAGAGTTATAAACACAGCACAAAAAATCATCGGTTGCTCTCTTTCTTCTTTGGAAGAGATTGCGAAGATCAGACTCCTCTCTAGAGCACTAAAAATCTCCACAGATCATTCTCATCCTGGACATTCATATTTTGAACTGTTAACATCAGAGAGGCGTTATAGGTGTCTTAAAATGAGGACTAATAGACTGAGAAACAGTTTCTTTTCCAAGGCAATAATTGTCTTGAATCAAACAATGCATATGTGATTTATCCCTCTGTATATAATGGCATTTTTAAACTATCTAACTTACTATAGGTTTTAGACTAGGTTTTTAATTATTATTTTAATTATTTAATTTTTTTAAATACTCTGTAGTGTGATTCTGATGTGGTGTTTGGGACACTGCTAGAGTAGCTTTTAAATTTCATTGTATTTGTAGAATGCAATGACAATAAAGGTATTCTATTCTATTCTATTCTATTCTGTTCTGTTCTGTTCTGTTCTGTTCTGTTCTATTCTATTCAATTCACCATGATAATTGCAACTATACGAGTAGAAAGGCAACACCTTTGTTTTTTAAAGTGAAATAAAAAGAGATTGAATGGGTATGGGACGCTAGGATCTTGACTTACCCTACTGATATTGAAATTTTCAGTCTCTGTTTTTTTGAGTATATTGCCATTTATGTCACAGAAAGACAGACAATATACATAAATAGTTAAGAGTCTCCATTAAGAAACAACCCATTTTTTAAATTCAGAAAACATGTAGTGCTGGACATGTTTTATTATTTCACAAGCTATGGAGAAGGATAACAGATTCAGATTGGATATATAAGGTACCTATACATATACCTACCTATACCTATATTTTCCAGATCTATACTTGATATCTGGCTGTCTGGCTGTCTGGCCATGGAAAGGGGTCAAACCAAGTAATTTTCTAGGGTATGTAGGGGCCCCATTATTCCAAACCCCAATACAATGTCTCACAAACATTTTTATATGAAGGATAACTGCTTCACAAATTGCTAAATTCCTATAGTCCTAAATAAAAGTTGAGGCAGTGAGCAATGAATACAATCTCAGTATGTCATATTTGCACACCAACATCTCACTATCAGTAGTACTTGCTAAAGGACTGCCTGCCTTCCCTTTTTTAAAGATAATGAAGTTTCCGGTTCTGGGTAGCATAGATAGTTCTCGACATACAACACTTCATTTAGTGATTGCTCAAAGTGACAATGGCACTGAAAAAAGTGACTTTTGACCATTTTTCACATTTATGGCCATTGTAGCATTCCCATGGTCAAATGCTTGGCAACTGACTTATATTTATGATGGTTGCAGTGTTCCAGGGTCAGGTGATCACCTTTTGTACCCTATAACAAGCACAGTCCATTGGGAAGCCAGATTCACTTAACAATCATGTTACTAACTTAACAACTGCAGTGATTCACTTAACAACTGTGGCAAGAAAGGTCATAAATTGGAGCAAAATTCACTTACCAACTGCCTCACTTAGCAACAGAAATTTTGGGCTCAATTGTGGTCGTAAGTTGAAGACTATCTGTATTAAATTCTGATATTAAAAATACTATGCTGAAGAGAGCAAATTTCGGACCTAATCTCCAAAATGTGCATTATTTGGCAGAGACTTTGCAAATATTTTGGAACATCCTGTTATTGATTTTAAGGTACAGGTCCATCCAGAATCTTGCATAGTGTTACTATGATATAATTTTTAGTACTTGAATTGCTGACTTATTCAAAGAAAACATTTATTTTCAACTGTTACTGTTCTGCAGGAGTGAAATATTTATTATTGATCAAGAATGAAAGGAAATTTAAAATATTCAAAGTAGTTTTACAAATTACACAATTTACTAATATAATTTCATAGAAATAAAAAAATTGACAAAACTCTTGATATCCCTTCTTCAATTGGAAATATGCACATACTTTTAATGTAAAAATAACTTAATTCCAATTTTATACAATGTTGTGACTCAATAAATAAGAATTCTAGCTGAAAAAAAATTCACATATAAATTGCCTGGAAACAAACTATGCTGAATACAAAGAGAACATATTGTAACATTAAGGCATCTAATTCAAGGACAGATGTCTAAACAATATAGAGTCCAAACATAATACAGGGCCAAAACCCAGTTAAATGATAAGCATCCTAATTACACAGACAGCTGATGTTTCAAATGAACTTGGCTGATACACATTATGCATACTGTACTGTGTCCTTCAAACTTTAGAATCAAACAATGGTAAATATTATAGCTTTGTAAAACAACCAAATATTCTCATTTTGAGTGTGTACTTTATGTATAATTAGGTGTAATCACATATACACTCAAGAGAAAGAATTTAAATATTGGCCTTTCTATGAAAAACATATTGGAAAAAAGTCTGATCCAGGCTGATTGTGCCAGCTAGGGAGCAAATTAATCTAACACTCTGCTTGCTGCTTCACAAGGACAAATTTACTAACTACTATTTAATCAATATTAATTCATATATTAGAAGCTAGTAACAATCGATGCTAATTATTTCTAATCAATGCCAACTAAAAAATTTTAAAGATCTAATTTTGAGGATCTGAAGTAATGATGGAAAATTGTACTTGCCCCCCCCAAAAAGACTAAAACAATTGAAGAAAAGTCTAATTTTAGACTTTCCACTGACTCCTATGCAAAAATGAAGACTCTAGTTATTACGTTTTGAATGGCTTTAAAAAAAACCTGTATTTTATAATGAAGCAAGTCACTGGTCAGATTCAAATATGTATATATTCCAGTGTGATTTAATTCTTATTTTTTTCCATGTTTTTTTAATGCTTGGAATGTGATCTGACCATATATAATTCAGAGTGTCTATATTGATTGTTACTATTATCAAAAAAAATTGCCACTCATTTTGCAGTTTGAAGCAACTGTGAGTGGCTAACCTATTCAAGCATTTGAGAACAAAAAGAACACAAATTCCTAGCCAAGTCACATTCAAGATCCAACAACTGATATGAATTCACACACACATCACCACACACACACACACACACACACCACAAACATGACAGCAACTCAGTTCTGGGACTCTCATTTGCCAAAGTGAACTGTTGTCTGAAGCACAAAATGATCACCAGCCCTAGTCAATTTATTTTTTGCCTATGTCTGCTCCCAGAGTTTTCTTTCACCATTCAGCAAGGATTCCACACCATCCTATGCATCTTCCTGAACAAACAAATATCCTGCATTTTATTTTATCAGGTTTAGATCCTGATGAGACGACTCCTTTATCAGATGGATCTTGCTTTCCTGTTCGTTGGATAGTTTGAAATACTGGTAATTATTTTCCTAAGGTGTCCTCCACATAAAGTGGAAACACCAAAAGGGTGTTTTTAGAAGAGACCCCACAGACTTCTGCAGTCAGTTGTCTTGTAGCGAGTCTGTTTGGGCTGACAGTAGAATAAATGAGATGAGATGGTGTAAGAAGGATAACACTGATCATTGTCAGATACAAGCTTTCTGCAGCATTTTCTCCTTGCTTTCATTTCCTGGCACAATACTTGATACTTGTGTTTGAATTGTATTTGAACATGACACTCTGAAAAATGCTAATGTCAACTAGACGAAAAAAAGGGAAGAAAATGTTAGAACTTATTGATAAATATCTATGCATTCACAAATGACTTTGCTTTTATTTATTTTTTTATATCCCGCATTTATTGTTCTTATAAATGGGCAGCAAACACACAAAATGCTCCTTCTCGTCCTATTTTCCATAACAACAACTCTATGAGGTAGATTGGGGTGTAAGAGAGTGATTGGCTCAAGCTCACTAAACTAGCTTTCATGCTTAAGGCAGGTCTAAAATCAGTCTCTTGACTTCCAGCCTGATACTTTAACCATTAGAAATTCAAATAAGATATAAATATATTTCATATTTATAATAAAGTATATAAGAACTTGTAGATCTGTTGCGTATATAAAAATAGTCAGTGTAACCCCATCCTTTAAAAAAGATATCTAGGAACAATTCAGAAAATTATACACTGCTCAAAAACATAAAGGAACCACTTAAACAACACAATGTAACTCCAAGTCAATCACACTTCTGTGAAATCAAACTGTCCACTTAGGTAGCAACACTGATTGACAATCAATTTCACATGCTGTTGTGCAAATGGAATAGACAACAGGTGGAAAGCATAGGCAGTTAGCAAGACATCCCCAATAAAGGAGTGGTTCTGCAGGTGGTGACCACAGACCACTTCTCAGTTCGTATGCTTTCTGGCTGATGGTTTGGTCACTTTTGAATGCTGGCAGTGCTTTCACTCTAGTGGTAGCATGAGACAGAGTCTACAACCCACACAAGTGGCTCAGGTAGTGCAGTTCATCCAGGATGGCACATCAATGCGAGCTGTGGCAAGAAGGTTTGCTGTGACTGTCAGCGTAGTGTCCAGAGCATGGAGGCACTACCAGGAGACAGACCAGTACATCAGGAGATGTGGAGGAGGCCGCAGGAGGGCAACAACCCAGCATCAGGACCTCTACCTCTGCCTTTGTGCAAGGAGGAACAGGAGAAGTCCTGCTAGAGCCCTGCAAAATGACCTCCAGCGGACCACAAATGTGCATGTGGCTGCTCAAATGGTCAGAAACAGACTCCATGAGGATGGTATGAAGGCCCGACGCCCACTGGTGGGGGTTGTGCTTACAGCCAAACACCGTGCAGGACGTTTGGCATTTGCCAGAGAACACCAAGATTGGCAAATTCGCCACTGGTGCCCTGTGCTCTTCACAGATGAAAGCAGGTTCACACTGAGCACATGTGACAGACAAGACAGGGTCTGGAGACGCCGTGGAGAATGTTCTGCTGCATGCAACATCCTCCAGCATGATTGGTTTGGCAGTGGGTCAGTAATGGTGTGGGGTGGCATTTCTTTAGGGGGCCGGACAGCCCTCCATGTGTTCGCGAGAGGTAGCCTGACTGCCATTAGGTACCAAGATGAGATCCTCAGACCCCTTGTGAGACCATATGCTGGTGCGGTTGGCCCTGGGTTCCTCCTAATGCACAACAATGCTAGACCTCATGTGGCTGGAGTGTGTCAGCAGTTCTTGCAAGATGAAGGCATTGATGCTATGGACTGGCCCGCCCGTTCCCCAGACCTGAATCCAATTGAGCACATCTGGGACATCATGTCTCGCTCCATCCACCACAGACTGTCCAAGAGTTGGAGGATGCTTTAGTCCAGGTGTGGGAGGACATCCCTCAGGAGACCATCCACCACCTCATCAGGAGCATGCCTAGGTATTGTAGGGAGGTCATACAGGCAGGTGGAGGCCACACACACTACTGAGCCTCATTTTGACTTGTTTTAAGGACTTTACATCAAAGTTGGATCAGCCTGTAGTGTTTTTTTCCACTTTAATTTTGAGTGTAACTCCAAATCCAGACCTCCATGGGTTGCTAAATTTGATTTCCATTGATAATTTTTGTGTGATTTTGTTGTCAGCACATTCAACTATGTAATGAACAAAGTAGTTAATAAGAATATTTCATTCATTCAGATCTAGGATGTCTTATTTTTGTGTTCCCTTTATTTTTTTGAGCAGTGTAAATTGCAAATGATAGTTTTCTTGCAATCTGGTAAAACAGAACATAAAGAGCTAAGAGATTTCTTCATAAGGTGGGCAGTCAGGCATAAGCTGGAAGAATTGAGGGAGGTACCAAAAGAAAAGTTGCTTGATTGTTGTACAAAGTAAGCTATGGGAAAGGAAAAAGATATATTCTATAACTATATATTTTAAAAAAGAAAGTAAAGAAATAAAACTTGTGACAATTATTTTCTAATTAAGCATTAAGGGCCTTTGATGGATCTTGAACAACATATACTACTATGCTATCTACAGTATCTATCTATAGTATCTATACCATCTACAGTAACACACCTGGATTGTTAAATTAAGTTTTGTTTGTTCATATATTCAATGAGTTCTTTGAATGCATTTATATAACACATAATCCAAAAAGAATGACCTAAAAGCACATCACAATAACTTGGTTATTCAGGTTATTAATGGAAATGAGTTTTCAAAGTACATTTATTTAACCCCCAAAATAAGTATAGAGAAATTTTGTCATTGACAAAATAAACTTGGTTTGCTCTCAGTGTTTGTTTTGTTATTTAGTAAAATCATCAAATATAGAGAACAAATCTTGGTGAATAAGAATTTGAATTATCACAGAAAAAGGAAATTATTAATTTGCTGTTCCATTTCTGGTGACATTAGCAAATGGACAATTTTCTGGAACAGATTTGGAGAAGGATCTACAATCGAAAATAGGAAGATCTGTAGTGTAAATAACGTGTCATTTTACATTACAAGATTCCACCTAAGGACACTTGCTATCTTTTATATATGATAACTAAAGGCCATTCTCTGCACAAAGATGCCTCAGAATTATTTTAAGAATTTGGGTTTCTTGTCCCGATATTTTTATGATAAATCAATCTTGTTACTATTAATAGATTTATAAATTTATCTTATAAGCAATGTACTCATAACTGTAAATAGTATTTCCATTTCAAAATAAAATGTTAACTTCCTAGATAACAACTAATACATGATTTAAATTCATAGGCTTCTTGTAAAACGATGAATGAAAAATTGTGAATTGGTTTAGAATTTGAATAGGCAAGTAATTATATAAGAATCAGTTATGTTACAACCATATTAAAAGGTCATAACAAATGGACTACAATTAACAGCAAACGCCTACAGCTTTTATGACAAATTCAATGTTTGTTCAGGGTATAAATGGATATTGATATTATAATATACTGACTATGCTTAGAATTATGTATTAATGAAATTAGTTACTCAAACTTTTAAAAGGTCCATTGAAATAAATTATACTGAAATTAACCATAAATTCCAATCAATTAGACTATATAAGTATGGATAAAATACATTATTTTCAGCTAGGATTAAACACTAAAGCTAAAAAAATGAATTTGAAATACTTCAAGTTTGGAAATTCTAATTTTTTGCACATTACTATTGTACAGGTATGAACTTAAAATCAATCATAAATTTATAGATATTGATGATATATAGATATAAATATATAGAAGGGGGAAGGAGAGAGAGCTGGACAGAGCCTGGTAGGACCTATCCCAAAGTAAGCAAAACTTCTGAGGAAGGAACCTTTCAAACTGAAGTTCTCCCTACATAAGGGTGGAGCATTTATAGGCATTCAGATATTATTCAATTATCATTCCCATTCACTGTGAGATAAGAATTCTACTTCAGCAATATTTTTAGAAGTATCTGATGCACTGTAGGTTTTCTATTTCTAGCTGCATTTATGCAAAGCTCAAAATAAAAATTTATATACACAATTTTATCCTATGCCACGTTTAGCCTTCCTCAATTTTACAGATTCTGGATATCACGCTCTCTCTCCCATCAGCCCATTAAGGGCAAACAGTTCATCATCATCCATTACAAATCATTTGATGCATTACAAGGTAGATACAACACCAAATACATTTAATTAATAAGTATACCATGACTTACATATTAGGATTTGATTATTATTTTTATATCTGAATTAGATTTTATGTTGTTAGTTCCTCAACATTGTTGAGGTCCATCCATTATAGACAACAAACTGTGAAATGCCAGGTATCATCTTCCATTATGATTTTAAATATAAGTCTTGCATATTTGCCAGAAAGTGGGTTCACGTTTTTAAAAATCTAATCAACATACTTATGAGGAAACTTGTAGTCTCTAAGATTTATTTGACAGAGGCCCTGAGGGCAGGCTTTTTACTCCCATACTTTACCTCATTGCAAGATAATTATTTTTTCTGTTAGGCTCAGTTCACAACTCAATGAAGGATTAAAAATGATATAAATATTTTACATTTCTGTATCAGTTATTGGCTGTCCTCCAGAACTGTATGATCACAAATTCTTTGTAGAGGTCAGATGAGAGGAAGCTAATCACAATTTAAATAATCACACAGATACTGTTCAAAACAATATTTATAGAATTAATATAGGAAGTACAGTATATTAAATAAATCAGACCAGTATTTATTGCTTTAGAAACTGGTACTTCATAAATTGTACTAATTTATGAATCAGATACATAGAAATTTAAGTCAAATTTGATGCCCTTTCCTCAAAAAAATTAATTTCTTTTCCTGCCTGAGCAGAGACAAAAAGAAACCAGTTATTTTTTAAAAAACTCTTTTTCTCTCAAACACACACACACACACACACACACACACAGACACACACACACACAGAGGGAAGGGGCTCATTCTCTAATTTCTGTATTTCTATTTTTCATTACTTTCAACATTTTTCTAAAAGACCAACACAAACACAATTGAATTTTTGCATTACTAAGTTATATACTGTATATTCCAACACAGAAATATTTTATTACTTGGAGTGCTCCCTCTGAAGGTGAGGGATATTTACTTTCAATACCTGTTTTTGTGATTCTATTTATATTTATATATAAAGTATAACATACTGCCAAGGAGATTTAAAACTAGCATAGCAGAGCCTCGATAGGTGGTTTACAGAATACCAGAACCTCAATAGGTAGAGAGTGATGGAAAATGCACTTCAACAAGCCTTGCTTTGATATCCTCTCAGCATGTTAGGGGCAATAGATGATGCTACAGAGATACTTTTCTTCGGCTCCTTTCCTTTCTTCTTTGACCATATTTAGCATATCTCTAAGTAAATATATCTTATTTGTAATTGATTCTGGTTCTGGTCTACTGTCTTTTTGCCCAGTTTCTCTTTATCTTCTGCAATGGAGGAGATAATTATGTCAATATTCATGTAATTTCGCAGCTTACTTGCCCTTTCGTTTATTTGCTTAAAATACAGTCAGGTCATCTATGTAAATATTTAAAAAGATAAGCACCTGCCGTTTAGAAACACTTCCTTTTTTAAAGAGAAAGAGGGAGGGAGAGGGAGAAGGAGAGGGATGGAGGGAGGGAGGGAAATATTACTTTCCAAAATATGTAATGTGGCATGAGAAACACCTTGGAAAGAAACGTTACAACTGGAGCAACATTATACAACAGATACCTTAACCCACAGAAGGAATGGGATGCTAAAAACATCTCAGAAGGAATTCTCCCTAATTCTCTGTAAAGTAAAATAAGATGGAGACGTACTTTCAGTTACCGTGATATTAAAGTAAAAGTACTGTTAGCATTCAAAATTTTGGTTTCTTGTCCGGACTACTTTGATGGGTAATACTACCTTATAGATCTTTAGGTTGTTTTTATTTTTTGTTGTGTTGTCAGCAGGTTTTTATGTATTGCCCAACTGTCCAGAGTCATGATGTTGAGATATTGGCCATATAAATAATTTAAATCAATTAATAAAGACGTTCAGACTTTTTATAACAGAATAAGATTCCAAGAGCAAAAGGCACTATCAAAGGATAGCTTAAGAACTCATTTGAATAACATGCAAAGCAATAATACAATTTGTTTGCTTCTGCTTCAATTTCCAGCTGAAGTCAGCTACCATGTTTTGCAATTCATTGTTAATGGCTAGAGTGTCCTGTGAACTAAGCCAGTTGAGACACATTCAATAAACTGATACAACAACACCTAGCTTAAAAAAATAGAAATGAATTTATAGTTTCCAGATATTGCTTTCTAAAGCACATTGTGATTAAGAATAAAATGGTACAACCATTTCCTGTTATTATTTGGCTTTTTTTTGTTATTCACTTTATTTCGATCTGCTTATTTAATGGTTCAATCTCATGGTCAATTAAACAATATGAAAGAGGCAAACAAATATTCAACCCATATTTGTACCTTCTTAAACTTGTTTCATTGCTTCGTAGCATCCAGAACAAAGTGATCCTGTGATTAACGATATATTAATCAATCTGTCTAAAGTGATTATTGAAGTTAAATATTAAATTTATCAGTGAAACAAATAATAATGTAAGATTATTATATTTATCTACAATTTTTTCTAGCTCTATTTATTCATTCAATTTCTATACCTGCCCAAATTAGTCAAATGACTGTCAGTACTTAAACTGAAAAAAACAATTACATAATAGGACAAAGTCAGCATCTATACTTTAATGATAGCTGATGAATTTATTGAAAATATCAGAAGGAAAATATGAAAAGTTCTAATGTGATTATTTTAGAATTAGCATTATTGTTTTAAAGAAAAGAAAGTATATTATATTTCTATGTTATGTTATATTGCTATGTTATGTTATGTTGCTATGTTGTGCTATGCTGTGCTGTGCTGTTATGGCTAGTCTAGAGAAAAGAAGGACTATGGGTGATATGAGAGCAGTATTCCGGTATTTGAGGGGCTGCCACAAAGAAAAGGGGAACAACTTATTTTCCAAAGCACCAGAAAGCAAGACAAGAAACAATGTATAGACACCAATCAAGAAGAGAAGCAATCTAGAATTAAGAAGAAACTTCCTAACAGTGATGACAATTAACGAGTGGAACAGCTTGCCTTCAGAAGTTGTAGGTACTTCATCACTGGACGTTTTAAGAAAAGCTGGACAACTATCTGTCTGAAATAGTATAGGCTCTCCTGCTTCAGCAGGGTTGGACTAGAAGACATCCAAGGTCACTTCCAGCTCTATTCTGACTGATTGAAATATGCACAAACATCACATTGTCTTAAAGTGTTATAAGAGTTCATAAGCCCCCAAAATTGACATTCTTAGATCACATCTTTCTGCTAAGAAAACCATATGTTTGCCCTTAGTTTGAATGGTCATAGTAATATAGATAGACACCCAGGATTGGTTGGAATCAGCCAGCATCCCAATTAAATAAAGAAGATGGAAAAAGAAACAACTTTACAAGAAACACTGTTTTGAGAGACAATTACTTATTTAAATGTGTTTTAATTTTGGAAGTGGCTAGTAAATTAACAAAAGATCGAACCTCAAATCAGTCTATACATTGATTCTTTTTATCTGCTTTGTTGTTAATTTTAATGTTTTAACTTTCAAAACCTAATATTTTAATGTTTTTAACTTTTTAATTGTTTTATACCATTATTTACATTATTATAAGCTCGTCAAATAATGAAATGGGTGGCATATATATTTAACAAATAAATACTAAAATATAAGATGTTTATCAGGAACTATTCAGTCAGAACTTAAAGTTGGGTCTCTCAAGTGTCAAGCTATTTTTAAGACATTAATGTATTTATATATCTTTATGAATGCCAAAAGAAGTGATACACAATCTGAAACGTTCAGCGGACATTTTAAATTATAGTTGTCAGCAATTCTATCCAGTACTACTTATAACAAAATACTAAGAAAGTTGCAGATTCACAGATTTTATACAAGAATGTGGAAAGGCTGAACTGTACTTCTTAAAAATAATTCAGAAAAAGGTTCTAAAGAGTGCATGTGCAATTGCAATTGAGTGCAACTTTTTAAAGCAGTTAAGTGAGCTGTTTTAAATAAGTAAGCTTAAAGCAGCTAAGTAAATGAACATATACTTTTTGAATGCCATTATTTCATCTGCAAGGTGATTAGCATTTAGGTACCTGATTTATATGTCAAAGAAAATGAAAAACATGTTGGGTTCAGTTTCTGATGACATTATGATATAAACTGGTTGAGAAGTACAAGGACCACATGATACAAGGTATTGAGTAATTAAACAGATTGTCAAAGTAAAGCAATTTCAAAAAAAAATAATGAATGTATGTAACGTTAGCTAGCATTAGAAAACACAGCTACCCTTGTATTTAGATATTTCTTTCTTTTCAAAATCAGTAAGAAATATCATGAATGCTACTTTTAACATTAATGTTAAATACAGTACATTACACAGGTGATACAAAGCACAGTGAGTTAATTGAGATATCATGCTAGGCCATGGTTTGCTGAACAAAAAAGTTAGTTAATAATTTTACTATTAATGTCTATGTTATTATGTATTAATAATCTTATTTATTATTGAGCTATGACAATAATAATAATAATAATAATAATAATAATAATAATAATAATAATAATAATAATAATAATAATAATAATAATATAATCCCTTTCAAAATTAGACTGGTCCCCACTTTGACACTCTTTCATAAAGCCCTGCAGATTTGATTTTACCAGCGAGCCTGGGGAGTGGGATAAAGCCCTTCAAATGGCTGATTTGACTATGTGTTGTCACGGGGAGTGGGTGGGTAGGATATTGTGTTTTTTTATTTTTATTTTTTTCTATACTGTGTTTTTATTGTTTGTAAGCTGCCTAGAGTCTCTATGACCAAGTTAGTGGCTATAAATTTTCTAAATAAATAAAAATGATTTAAAAAGCATTCAAGGTGTTTTATTAGCTGCCAGCATAAAAATATAATTGAATATTACCTTTTATGGGTTAAGTTGTAAAATTGTGACATTAATTTTCATTGCTAACATAGAAAATAGAAAATTCCATTTTAATTCCAAGATGAGAAATTTTGGGGTCTTATTAGGATGTAGATTGGGCTTAGATAATGAGAATCATGAATATTTAATACTGAAAAAAATTCTACTTTGAATTCTGATGGTTAAACTTCCTATTGGAAAGATTGGGCAGAAGTTAGGATTTGGTCTTCCCAATCTACAACATTGGTGAAACCTCTACTTTAAGAAAGTTTTAATGGAGCAATTTGGCTGTTTCCTAGGCAAAGATGATCTCATACTTGATGGAATCCATGGCAGAATTCAAACCTATAAGATATCTCTATCAAAAGCTCAAGAATATTTTTTAAATGGACATTTATTAGATATTTTAAATATGGACTAAAGAACCAGAATTTCTGCTAATGCCCACCAATAAAATTCATGTCATTAAAAATGTTTGAATGGTATCAAAAAATCTGAGATTAAAATTGATTCATCAAAAAAGCTCTATTCAGTGAACTAGCCTCCATGAGAGAATGGACTTTTGATTTTCTATGTTGTAGATGTAAAATAAAATTAGGATTCACTGACCTATATGATATCATTATGTAATCATGTGATATCCTTTTGAGAGAGTGTATATAAGAAAATTTACGGAAAAATGTTTAAAAGTTAGAAGTGTTAATGTCAAGGTGAATTATAATCAAAACTTTGGTATTTACCTGTTTACCAGGAATTATGGTTGGGTCATACATATTAGGACATTAGAATAGTATAATTATAGTAGAGTAGAGTAGAGTAGAGTAGAGTAGTGTAGTATAGTACAGTACAGTACAGTACAGTATAGTATAGTATATATTTGTCAGAAAAGTGCTATCCGTTTTTGAAATGGTAACATTTTTTTTTATTCTTCAAAGGATGCAGCAAAATGTGGTATTATGGCATAGATTAAATGACATTTTATAATAATAATTTGTATTAATTGTGTATTTATTAGTAAACTATATACTATAAAGTATGCATTTATACTTCATATAAAGTAGTATTATTCTCTATTTTCTCTTTTTTTTCTTAATTTGTATTTTTAGTGTGTGTTTGTGTCTTTTCTGCTTATCTTTATTTTTCTTTAAGTTGAAAGCTTGTTTTAATTGTGTATGTTAAATATTTTTTAAAGTCTATGAAAATGTTGGGGATGGAATGAACACCTTTATTAATAAATATTTTTGGGACAAAACAATGTTTATAGAGGAATGACCTGAAATCATCCAGCACAATTTTTATCTTTTGTAACAGAATAAACAGTCTATACAAATCATGTCTCCATACAGTATAATTAAGGGATAGTAAATGAAACTATTAAACACAGATCATTTTTCAAAATAACTGCCAACATTAATACATTATTTCAATAATGCTCAGGGATTGTCTATGACATGTTTGGTGTAGTTCAATATATAGTAGTAATAAACTTTCATTTAACAGCATTATACACAATAGCTTTTATCATCATTGTTCTGTGATGCAAATAAAATTTTAACATGGGAGTTTATTCTTATCTCAAACTTTTACAGTAGTTAATATATATTGATCAAAGCTTCAACTGAAATATAGGTTGCCAGATTATTTTTGTTTCAATAAAGAACAGTTGCAAATGCTATATTAATTGATACTTCTGAAAGAACAATGAAGAATTTGCAGGATTAAGTTTTGATCAAAAGCTTTATTAGAACTTCAGCTACAATCTGCAGGTGTGCTAATAAATGCAAATTAAAAGATGAGTTTATTCTCTTAAATTTTCACTGCATGGCAGTCTTTTTATAGCAGACCTGTAGTTAAATTGAAATAAAGTCTTATGCTAACAGATGCTGCAAAGATCAACTCAGCCAATAAAACTTTGCTGTAAAATTTATGAAAATTCTTCATTATCTCCAGAGTTATACCTATATTTAAAATGTTTGCAGCTGAGAGGGAATGAATCTTCCATTTAGTGTACTTTTTATTTTGTCCAGAATGCTGAATAGATGCAGGTTAAATCGCAACATAGAATTTGTGCATTTATGTTCTGAAATTATATCAACTTCATTGTTTATTTAATTTGCAGCATTGTGCATTTACAAAATCAGTTAGCTTAAAGAAAGCACTGAAGTCTTAAAGCAGAAAAGTCATGAAAGGCTTGCATCCCTGTTGTCTGTAGGTGAATGCGTGAACATGAACAATGTTCATGAATACATGTGACCAAACAACACTTTTGTTGTTGCAGGCTTAAGAAAATTGAAAGAGCCTTCTCATGCTTCAATTGTATGCCAAATTAAGTTAAAATATGTCACTTTAACCTTACAAATAGGAGTAGATCCTTCATATCACATGAAGCATCATGTGATAATATGAACTATTCTGGGATGTTTAGCATTTGGAATTCCTAAAAAATAGCTCTTCCTGTGTTCTTTGTTCCGTGATTTTTAAAAACTTTTAATTTTCAATTTCTATTAAAACTAACATACAGTTAATTTCACCTGCTTGTATAATGCTTCATACATTTGAGGAGACCCAAAGTACTGTACTTGTGGTAGAAGAATTCGTAGCTGACAAATCAGGCAAGCAAAAAAGAAAGAGACCTAATTTATCCCAAAAAAAGATGTTTCAAGTCAAGTATTTTGAAATTATATCTTTGCAGCCATGCTGAAATACAGTTTCATATAATTAATTCTAGTCATATGAAGAAAAACTGAAGCAGAGTTTGAAGATTTGTCCATTAGCCAGTGAACTGATAAGTGAAAACTCCCTTGAGTTGAGTACAACTGCTGGTGATTACATGGAAATGCCCACATGGATTTCTTGGCAGCAATACCAATCTGATTTGCCACTGCTTTTTGGGGGGGTGTTTTTCATCTTGCCAATCTAGCCTGTAGCCCTGTGATTTCTACATACTCTTCTTTATGCTGACCTTGGAGAAGAAATAATTGTGAAACATCATCACTGAATTTATGCTGTCAGCTATGTAGGATCCCTCTCGTGTCCCTTACACTTCACCATGCATCACTGAACTGTAACAAACTCTGACAGGCATACTACGCATCTCCAAATTGTGAAGCACTCTTGTTATGACAGTTGGAATGGAAATATTGGACACAACCACAATTCTAGAATTTATTCAGAGATAATATTCCTGCAGGGTGTTGATAGAAAAGGATAAAATGATACATATCTAATGCAACCAGTTAAATGCTAAATTCTTCATAATATAATGTTAAAAGAAATGTCATATATAATTGGTATCATTTGAAATTTAGTCAGTTTTTCTGCTGGTTCTACGAGTATGCTGTCATAAAAAGCTGTCTGGGTGAATTTTAAATACCTGACTTGTTCAGTAATTTTCCTCCATTCAAAGAGAAGTTATGAGAAAGGTCATTTTCTATACAGTGGTAATCATATTTACATTTGAGGACTGAAACTTGGAACATCACAACAACACAATTTATGAGAGACTTCCTGATAAATTATATTCTTCCACTGAATCTCTATAAAAGTCATAAGTTAGTTTAGAACACTTTAGAACTATACTTTAGAATGATAACAAATTAAAAGAATTAATGAACTCAAGCAATATAGAATGTGGGTATATTTTCAAAGATATATTTAGTTAAATTCCTATCTCAAATTTCAAGGTTGGACAACTATGCAATTTAAGCCAGACAGCAATGCCTATTTACCTACTTAATTCTAATACATTTGTGTGTGTTGGGTGAGAAAGTCATTCAGTACACTTTTTTTCCATTTAACTTGGTACAGAATCCATTTGCAAATATTATGCCAGGCTTATACCAGGGTTTTCAAAAGAACTCAGTCTAAAGTAATATTGGGCTAGCCAGAACTAAAAGGATATTAAAAATGACAAAAGCTGAAAAGAAAAAAGACTTTAACGAATACATTTTCTAAATTCATTTGATGAAAAGGAGAGAAAAATATACCGAACAAACTTTTGTTGGCATCCTGCAACTTTCTGAGATGATTTAATAACTATTCAGAGTATGAATGAACATTGGAACATATTTTAATATGAAAGAGCTTATACAATGGTATTTTCGTGCCCTAATGCATCCTTTTCACTCAAATAAACAAGGTAAACCTAGGTAAAAGGAGGATAGTTTATTATTTTTTTGTTATTGTTTTTTGTATTGGGTTTTTATCTTTGTAAGCAATGGAGTCATTGAGAGTGAATTGGGTAGCCATATAAATTTTCTTAAATAGATAAAATTCCAGCCAATCCAAAAGAGGCACACGTGGTTAATTTATTCCATGGTCCAGCTTTACATCCCCATGAGTTCAACCAATCTGACAACCTTAAAGAACATCTTCAATTTTATAAGGTTCTCAGGCACGTTCTACATGGAGACTATGTGTTCTCTGTGGTCCGCAATTTACTGTTTGATGGTGACATGGTGGCAGACTTTTTATGCAACAGAATCTTGTTTTGAAAAACTTTCCACACTACAATAGGAATACAAGTTAAAGGCATATTTTCAAAATTCTACATTTTTATATTTGCCTTACTCAGACATTATTTTTCCCACATTTGCTTATTTTAATTAATTATTTCTGTATCCTGAGTGTTTCATATTGCAATATATTGCACTTGATGTCAGTGTGTCTGCATATTGCAACTGTACTAGCTAATAAGGGGCAACAATATGATAATTTTCAGAATAGCCTCTAGATTAGAGATCCTAGCTTGTATGTGAACAAGTTAAATAAATTTTTACTGCTATAGTGGCAAACTGGCCTAAAAGTAGCAAAACCAGCACTATTGTCTTTACTGTTGGCAGGAAATGCTGCACATGACATTAAATCAATGAAAGCTGATAACCTAGTTTATTCCTTGTCTATCTTAATAAAAAGCCGTTTATAAATACATGAAATCCATAGGAAAAAGTGATTCCGTAAGCATCATGAATGTATCACAAGATGATACAATCACCACTGAAAGTGATTCACCATTTCAACGGCTATTTGGAGAATGACTGAGAAGGGAAATTGTTTGGTAAGCATCTGTAAGGTCTATTCCAAAAAGATGTTATACAATTCAATTCTCTTTATTACAGCCAGAAACAAAAATTGCATACAATTTTATAGATCTATTAGAATAAAATGAACTAAATAGCCAATAAAGTGACAAGATAGTAAAAGAAATTTAGAAAAGACATTAATTGACTAAGTTACTAGAACAATTAGATAAATTACAGTGACATTTCTAAAATACAGAGGTTCCCAAACACTTAAGTCCTAATTTAACATATTAATATTATAAAGTACTAAAAAGATATCTCTAGGTAGAGTAAATGACCATAGATTTAATTACTATCACATTGCTTAATATAAAATGGTGATTTTACAGTTCTACCCTGCAATGTCCTTAAGATAATAAACAGCTGGAGCAACTCTATCTCTTGGCAGACAGCAATGGTTATTAAACAAGTTTCCATTCAACACTAGAAATCTTGTGATTCATTTTTTGGAATATACAGACATAAACATACAGTTTTTCTTTTATAGAACTGCAAATTTGGAAATAATATCAGTAAATTGATATTCTACAGCAGGGTTGTCAAACTCAAGGCCCGGGGTCCAGATCTGTCCTGCAGGATGCTTAGATCTGGCACCGGAAACAGCAAAGGATCAGCCTGCAGTGCCTCTGCCAGGGAAAACGGAGCTTGTGAAGGCCACATGTGACCCTCCAGGGCTCCATTTTGGGCTGCAACAGCCTCCCAGGCTCTATTTTCACTGGCAGAGGGCTGCAGAAGATGAGATGTCCCTGCTCACCGTGGCCACACCCACTCACCACCCCCGAGGTCAAACACAACCCTGATGTGGCGCTCAGTGAAATAGAGTTTGACTTCCTTGTTCTACAGCATTAAATAGTAGAAATATTTTCAAAGTCTCAAGTCTAAAGGCACCATAAGTCACTTTATTTCTTTTAAATAAGGCTAGCCATCTAATGGCTTGTGAATAAAATACACACACAAAAGCACATAATAGCACATAACCTCACACACATGCTGCAGTCCTAAACAATCAGTCTTGAGCCATTACAAATAATTCCTTTAAAGTGTCAGGAACCAAAGTTTAAGTGTTTTAATCTGATAAACACTAGTGTCATAAAAAAATAAATTAAAATTATCCTTCTGGTGACTTTATCCATGCAGTTTTCTAAAACATTACAGAAGTTATTTTCTATGCATCCTTTTATGGGACGCTTTCTAACTTTACCCAAGAGACCTATACTTTTAAGATGTCCCTCATGCTAATAATTAAATTGTTTAGCTTCTAAGACCAATAGATGCTTAGCTTCTGCAATCAATCAAGATCAACCAACACTTTGGCTTAATTTTTAATATGATTATCCAAACTTTCTGGGTACATGCCTTACAATTTCATTAATTATGAAGGAACTGCAATCTTAAATACATGCATAATTCAGAATTATTTCTAGACAGGGGTGGGATTCAAAATGTTTTACTAGCGGTACTGTGGGCATGGCTTAGTGATTGTGGCATGGCTTGGTGGGCATGGCAGGGGAAGGATACTGAAAAATCTCCATTCCCTCCCCACTACTAGGGAAAGGTTACCACTGGTTCTCCAAACTACTCAAAATTTCCACTACCAGTTCTCCAGAACTGGTCAGAACCTGTTGAATACCATCTCTGCTTCTAGAAAAATATATAACTGAATATACAGAGTTGTCCTGAAATAGCATGTTATATGGGAAAATATGCTATATTGGCAGATATAGATTAGAAAACTTAACTGACAATCCCTTTCAAAATGATATAGAATGCATAACTATATGTAATGCAACAGAAGAAGGCTGTCGTTTAAATTGTTCCTCACAAATCCTTTAGGAATTTTATGAGAACTGGAACTGAATACTACTTCTTGCCTTTTCTTTTTTTCTACAGCAAATCACAACTTTCTAAATAATACTTGATAGATACATCTTTATATTTTCTATGGAGATTCTTGGTCATCCAGGTCATAGTTTCTCAAAGGTGCTTTTTCAAGAGGCAACTGGACTTTCTTGTTTTTCTTTGAAGACATTTCACTTCTCATCCAAGAAGCTTCTTCAGCTCTAACTGGGTGGATTTATATTCCATCCATTAGTTAGTCATTTGCATTCTTTTAGAGAGTCGTTGAGGCCACTTAGAAGTTTATCTGTGTCCTCGGGATCACCTGAGCAGTGCAAATGGGTGTGGGGCCTTCTTGGAATGGTTAAAAAACTGTGTTTTAGACTGGAGATGGACAATGTCATATCCCTTCCCCTCTGTCAAGAGAGAGATGTTAAAAAAAAAAGCAAATGACCAGTTGTCTGCAAGGAATATAAATCTTTCAATTTCCCACCATCCAGTCAGAGCTGAAGAAGCTTCTTGGATAAAAAGCAAAATGTCTTCAAAGAAAAACAAGGAACTCAAATTGCCTTTTGAAAAAGTATCTTTGGGATTTCTTTTTATTGTTTTTTTTTTTGCCATTTCAATGTAATAATTTTAAAAAGTATGCAGACCCTCATAATACAGAACAAAAAACATGTGCAATATAGCAATCAATACTAAAGCAATAAACAGAGAAAACACACAATAAATCCAACAATAGACACTTTAAATCAGGAGTATTCAACCTTGCCAACTTTAAAAACTGTGGACTTCAACTCCCAGAATACCCTAACCAGCATTCCTTGCTTTAAATCATCCCTTTCTCATTCTCAGGACAATCATACACTAGTCTCCTGCCCTCTTTATCCTGAAGTGGGTTGTGTTTTTTTTACATGCTCAATATGTTTTCATGGATAGTACTCACCTCAAGGGTAATCTGTTTCAGATGACTGGCCACAAAAAAAAATCTTCTATGACTACTCTCCTGTCTCACTTCACAATGAGTAGGAACTTTTTAGCATGCATTATCTGAACACATGAGTTGCATGGACACATTCTACCTGGAGAATGCAGTTCAGAGATAACTAAACATCATGGGATTCTTAGATCTATAATAATGCTGCTAAATTTCAAGCTTGCAGTGGTTCTCCCAGACATTCTTTTTTAAAAATAAAAGTTTTATTTAAGTTTTCAGAAAGCAAACAAATACAAATAAAAAAATCTTTTTTAAGAACAGTGTGACCCCGGGTTATCACTTCTCCATACAGACATAAGCTCAATACATATTTATCTTATACATTCTAATCCATATCTTATAATTATTTTTGAGATTTTTTCAATAGCTTTTCCCTTTCTTTACTTCCTATAGCCTTATTTTAAATTATCTCATTCGTTTCTTAATTCAATTACATATCTTTTTCTAATTTTTAAAAATCTTTCTAATCAATGTTTTTCTACTTTTGTCTGTCCTGTTTACAATTTCATATTATCGTTTCTCGTAAAACAAATTTTCCCCTGTAATTACTAGACTGGAGTGTAACACCTTTGTATCTTTTTTAAGATCTTGTTTAAAAAAATTAAGTTACTCCTTTACAGTTATAACATTCATTTTTTAACCTCTATTTTATAACACATAACTATTTTCAATCGAATTCTGCTTGGTACATTCCCTTAAAAATACATACTAAATTCTTAAAAGAAATATATATATTTTCTGAGGTTCTCGCGGGTATTTGTATGTGGATCTTTGGTTGTTCGGGTTTTCTCCCGCGTAAGATTCGAAGTATCTAGGCAACGTTTCGATGAAGTCTCATTCATCATCTTCAGGCTTCTGTCTCCGGCTCTGTGCTTCTCAGAGTAATGGAGATTGCAGCTGCTTCCTCCTTTTAACTGCCAGTGGGGTGGGACTTGATTGGGTGGGGGCTTGGCTGTGTTCTGATTGGGTGGGGGTGTGTACTCATTGGTAGGGGGTTTGGCTGTGTTCTGATTGGTTGGGGGTTAGCCGTGTTCTGATTGGTTGGAGGCATGTTCTGTTCAGGTGGGGCTTGGTTGTGCTCAGGTTAGTCTTAGTTGCTGGGGGATTTGAGCTGGTGAGCTGTGATCTTGCTGTTTGGCTTCGAGTTCGTGGTCGTGCTGCATCTTCATAGTGGGTGTCGGTTTGCTTCATGTATGGCTCGGAGGGGTTTGAAGTGGGTAGTGATGCAGCTGCAGTGCAGCTTCTGGTCCATGGTCGTGTCTCATCTTCTGAGTGGGTGTGAGTCTGTTTTCTACATGGAAGCGTGGTGGTGGCATCTTGTGTGGCTCTCATGGGTGTGGGTCTGGTGTCCTTCTTTATGTTAGGTACTGTCTGTTCATGAGGGTGGGTTTCCAAATGGCTGGAAGGCGGGAGGTGTCATCTCGTTTGTTCATGTTGTGTGGCCGTTTTTCTATCTCTATGGCTTCTCTGATTATTCTGCTGTTGAAGTGTTCGGTTTTGGCGATGGTTCTGGTATTTTTAAAATCAATTTCATGTCCTGTGGCTTTGAGGTGTTGGACCAGGGAAGAGGTCGTTTCTTCTTTTTGATTGAGTTCTTATGTTCTTCAATGCGTGCAACTTATTCTTCTGTTAGTTTGTCCAATGTATGTGGTAGGGCAGGCAGTGCAGGGATTTCGTATACTCCTTGGTTTTCTAATTCGATTTTGTCTTTGGGGTTTCTTAGGATGGTGGATATTTTTCTGTTTGTGCAGAATGCTGTTTTGATGTTGTGTTTTTGGAGGATCTTGCTAATTTTGTCTGTAGTGCCTTTTATATATGGGAGGAGGGCTTTGCCGTTTTCTTGTTCTCTGTCTTGGATTTTGGTTGGGGTTTCTTTTTGGATTAGGTGGGTAATCTTCTTTCTTTGGAATCCATTGGCTGTAAGTACGTTGGTGAGAGTGTGTAGTTCGGTTTTTGGTGTTGTTCATCAGCTAAGCATTTTGTTCTGGAGATGAGTGTCTTGGCTACGGAATTGATCTGTGCTGGGTGGTGGTGTGAGAGTGCATGTAGATAGCGGTTTGTATGTGTTTTCTTCTGGTAGATGGTGTGTCCTAGGGAGCCATTGGATCTTTTGTATACCAAGACATCTAGGAAAGGAAGTTGATTGTTGGCTTCTGTTTCCATGGTGAATTGTATTTTGGGGTGTAGGCTGTTGAGGTGTGTGAGGAAGTTGTTCAGTTTTTCTTTCCCGTGTGGCCAGATTATGAAGGTGTCATCTACGTATCTGAGCCAGAGTTTGGGTTTGTGGTCGTATTTTTCTAGAGCTTGTGTTTCAAAGTGTTCCATGTAGAGGTTTGCGATGACAGGTGAGAGGGGTGATCCCATGGGTGCTCCTTCTATTTGTTTGTATTTTTGTTCATTGTAGGTGAAGTATGTATTGGATAGGCAGTGGTTGGTCAGATCTAGGATGTGCTTGGGGGTTGTATTTGTTTCGGATGGCTGTCAAGGCTTCTTTTATTGGCACTTGGGTGAAGAGGGATATGACATGAAGCTTACTAGTAGGTCGTTAGGTTGTAAGTTTTGTTTCTTTATGATCTCGATGAACTGGAATGAGTTTCTACGTGTGAGTTGATGGATTCTGCATAGGGTTGTAGTTGTTTGGCAAGAAATTTGGCCAGGTTTTGTAGAGGTGAGCCTATGGAGCTGACTATTGGTCTGAGTGGGGTTCCTTCTTTGTGTATCTTGGGGAGACCATAAAGCTTGGGACATCTGGATGATATGTTTCCTCAGAAAACATATATATATATATATATATATATGTGGATCTTTGGTTGTTCGGGTTTTCTCCCGCGTAAGATTCGAAGTATCTAGGCAACGTTTCGATGAAGTCTCATTCATCATCTTCAGGCTTCTGTCTCCGGCTCTGTGCTTTTCAGAGTAATGTGAGATTGCAGCTGCTTCCTCCTTTTAACTGCCAGTGGGGTGGGACTTGATTGGGTGGGGGCTTGGCTGTGTTCTGATTGGGTGGGGTGTGTTCTCATTGGTAGGGGTTTGGTTGTGTTCTGATTGGTTGGGGGTTAGCCGTGTTCTGATTGGTTGGAGCGTGTTCTGTTCAGGTGGGGGCTTGGCTGTGCTCCGGTTAGTCTTAGTTGCTGGGGATTTGAGCTGGTGAGTTGTGATCTTGCTGTTTGGCTACCAATACCCCCTACCAATGAGAACACACCCCACCCAATCAGAACACAGCCAAGCCCCACCCAATCAAGTCCCACCCCACTGGCAGTTAAAAGGAGGAAGCAGCTGCAATCTCACATTACTCTGAAAAGCACAGAGCCGGAGACAGAAGCCTGAAGATGATGAATGAGACTTCATCAAACGTTGCCTAGATACTTCGAATCTTACGCGGGAGAAAACCCGAACAACCAAAGATCCACATATAAATACCCGCGAGAACCTCAGAAAACAAATATTGCACCTCTACGGGAGGAAACCCACCATCTGACCAGGACTTATGAAAAACTTGAAGTCCAAAGAGCCTCCATTTTATGTGACCTTGCATTCCTATGCAACTGCCGAGATCAAAATTTAATTCCCACAAGCTTCCAATTGAAATTCCACACCAACACAGCAGCCACCAAACGCATCCTTAAAAGAACAGAACTGGCCCTAATTAGAAATGAACTTCACACGAAAAGGTTTCTCCTAGACCAAATCAACAAAGATCTCCTCACACTCCACCTCAGACTCAGCAACAAGATTCACCCTCTACTTTGGGACAAATCCAAACAACTTGCTGTCTGGAGAGCCGAAACACAGACCACCCTCAAGACAGATACTCACACCAACAAACTCAGGAAACTACAACAATGCCAGAAACCAACCCCCTCCCCCACAGCCACACATGAAACAAACATTGCACAACATCTCAGACAAGATCCTTACTGAAGCTGAAACCAAGGTCCTTTCAAAAGGATTCAACTTTGCTGTTGCTCCCAAACACATCCCCACAGAAACCATCATATGTGGAGTTGAAACCAGCCTGACCAAAACCAACCCTGATGATGCTAACAAAATCAGACTCGAAATCACCAACATCCTCTGCACTAGCAAACCACCCAAAAGCAACTTATCCAAAGAAGAACAAACTGCACTACTTAACCTGAAAGAAGACACCAGCATAATAATCCTACCAGCAGACAAGGGCAATGCGACAGTGGTTATGAACACATCTGACTACCAAACCAAGCTAACCAACCTACTCCAAGACCCCACATACAAACCCCTAAAGACAGACCCCACCACCTCTACCTAGAAAAAACTACCAAATCCAAAATAAAAGCCTCCCCATCAGTGAAGAAATCCAGCAACGAATCATACCCAGAGAAAAATCATCCAGATGCCCCAAGCTTTATGGCCTCCCCAAAATACACAAAGAAGGAACCCCACTCAGACCAATAGTCAGCTCCATAGGCTCACCTCTACAAAACCTAGCCAAATTTCTCGCCAAACAACTACAACCTTATGCAGAATCCATCAACTCACACGTAAGAAACTCATTCCAGTTCATCGAGATCATAAAGAAACAAAACTTACAACCCAGCGACCTACTAGTAAGCTTCGATGTCATATCCCTCTTCACCCAAGTGCCAATAAAAGAAGCCTTGACAGCCATCCAAAACAAATACAACCCCCCAAGCACATCCTAGATCTAACCAACCACTGCCTATCCAATACATACTTCACCTACAATGGACAAAAATACAAACAAATAGAAGGAGCACCCATGGGATCACCCCTCTCACCTGTCATCGCTAACCTCTACATGGAACACTTTGAAACACAAGCTCTAGAAAAATACGACCACAAACCCAAACTCTGGCTCAGATACGTAGATGACACCTTCATAATCTGGCCACATGGGAAAGAAAAACTGAACAACTTCCTCACACACCTCAACAGCCTACACCCCAAAATACAATTCACCATGGAAACAGAAGCCAACAACCAACTTCCTTCCTAGATGTCTTGGTATACAAAAGATCCAATGGCTCCCTAGGACACACCATCTACCAGAAGAAAACACACACTAACCGCTATCTACATGCACTCTCACACCACCACCCAGCACAGATCAATTCCGTAG